>NC_087201.1:164676777-164681777 GCF_015104395.2 Macrobrachium nipponense
ATCATGTCTGCAATGGTAAACACTGAATGATCTATGACGCCATAAACCACTGTGAATAAAAGTCATTGATCAATTTGGCATCCGTATTTAATATCTGGACCCTGTGTATACGGAGTGTGGAAATCTTGCTAAAACTCGATGATTTTTTCCTTCGTCATGACGTGGCAACATTGGATCCGAAATATAGAAATTTTTACTCCTGGTTTAATGTAAGATCAAATATGAAGCAAAAATTCCGTTAAATGCTTTTATAGCAGCTTAACCAAAGAGGGAAAAATTGGTGTACCAATTTTACTGGATTTCTTAACGAACAAACAAATAACTATCCTTTAGCGAAAAGTGCTTTTTTTTTTCAAGGATAATAGATTATTCATTAAGCTACTGCCTGCCCCATCTGTGAGTAGATTCTCTAATAGAGGCTGAAAGGATTTGTGACTTCAGTACCCTATTGTAAACAGAGGGGAATTGGGTCGTCAAAGTCAGGGACATGGATTCCTTGCTTAAACTTACGTATTCAGAAATGTAGAATTATTCAGTTACCTCTATTTGTGATGCCAATGGTATATATTATCATTTTTATTTTTTACCGCAGTTATCCCATTCGTTTTCTACACTCCTTCAGGTTGGCGCTCGTACCACTTATTACTGCAAGGTAGCTGGTGTTTCTTGCACAGGTTCCAGTGGAGGGTTTTTGCCACTGAATCATGCCTCCTTTTGCACTGGTTCTGTGCAAGTGCCGGACATTCGTTTGTTATGTGGTTTATGGTTTCATTTTTCGTATGGCATTTTCTGCATACAGGTGAGATTTTATTTCCATCTATCGTTCTTTGAACATATCTGGTTCTTAGGGCCTGATCTTGTCGCTTTTATCATTCTTAGTTTCCTTTTTGAGCTCTCCTCTCTGTAACCGCCATTGCCATGTGTCATCGCTGCCCAGTTGTTTAATCTGTCTCATGTATTGTCCGTGCATTGGATTGTTGTGACATACCTCCGTTCTGTTGTCATTCTCAAGTTTATATATTTCTTTCTTATTATTATTATTTTTTATTATTATTATTATTATTATTATTTATTATTATTATTATTATTATTATTATTATTATTAAACATGTTATACACGAGATGATGAACTTTTTTTAGGAAAGTGTCACAAAGATAATGTTAAAAAAATAAATGAAGGTCTCATATAATTTGAGGTTTCAAACGGTTCCTTCAAAGCAATATATTTGTGGGATATTTTCCCCCCATCAGCCAATCAGAAGCTAATTCCCTGATGGATGAATATTCGAAATATTAGACCTCTAGCCATTGCTTTTTTGGTCTTATTTAAGGTTAAAGTTAGCCGTAACCGTGCTTCTGGCAACGACATAGGCCAGGCCACCACCGGGCCGTGTTTAAGGTTGCGTGGGCTGCGGCTCATATAGATACCGAGACCACCTTGAAAATTAGTGAGGACGTTTCTAAGTTCAAGGTTTCTTCACTAATGTCAAAGTTCATTATTTTTGCTAATACGTGCATTAGAGCTGAAATATGATGGTTCATGTTTCTTTCATTGCTGAGTGTTCTTGGTTAAACTCTGCTAAGGAAATCAATTTTTCTATTAATGTTATAATTAGAAGCTCCATTATATCTTTTGAGGTGGGAGTTGGGGGGATGGGGGGGGGGGGATTCTCTCTCAAGGATAATACTGACACGACATGGGATTATCAGGATAGCTACAGCAATATCTCAATCCTCTTTTCTTTATTTATGGTAAAGCAAATTCTATGAAATTTGATCTCTATAAAAGTCATATTGAATCGAGAATAACTCAGTCATCACATTTCACACAAGTGTCAGTGTTTATAACCTTGTAAGTTACTCTTGGTGCGTGGATATGATCAGGGTTTTTCTATATCTTTATATCATTAATACCATACATATATATTATATATATATATATATATATATATGTATATAGATATATATATATAATGTATATATATATATATTATATATATATATATATATAATATATATATATATATATATATAATTTTTTTTTTTTCAATTACCTATTACCAAAACACAAGTTCAGATTCCATTAACCTACCCTAGATTCTAAAGAACAGAACTAAAAAATAGAGTGATCCTTCAAATACAGTGAATGATCAATAGGAATAAAAAATTAGTAGTTTGTAATTAAAGAAATAATGACAATGCAAAAACTATGAGGTCAATTTTTAGTTTGCCAACTCAAGAATGGCTAATATTCTTTTAATCTAAAGCTTGACTTTAGGACATAAGCTTTCTTTTCAGTGCTGTGTTGCGTTTCTCAGAAATTGGTGCAAAAATTCCTTAATCTATCAATGAATTGTGATTTTCATCTCTTGTGCTTCTTTACTCATTCTGTAAAGAAATCGCCTTTTACCTTTTCAGTGTTTCTAAATTTCCTGCAAACAACAGTTACCCAAGATTTATATTTTACTGGTGAATCTTAGCAAGTTTGACTCGAAGACCCAATATTTGGACTGAAGCTTAGATATAAAATGATTGAGAGAAAATATTAGTTCCGAAAGCTAACATTTAATGTCAGCATGAAATAAACTTGCTGTCAAGTAAAGTCAGTCTCGTGAAATAACTTTTCCTCCTTTTTCCTCAACGGAACTGCTTCCAATATTGTCCGATTTTAAGATTGATGGAATTATTCCACCCAGTAAATTTGTCATTCTCAGCCACTAGAAATACAATGTACACAGTTCAGAATTACAACTCTAGTGAAGTTCATATTCCTCACTTTTTTATGGAGCTGCTGCAAATACTAAAATTATGTTGAACTTAATTCTTCCATAAAGAGAAATGCCCAGAGCAAATATACCCATTCATTTTAAGTTATTATTGAACATACTAAAACTTATCATTTTAACTAAATGGCTGGTATTATAGAAAACGGAATCTTACGCCATCATATTTAAACAGATTAATTCATCATAAGTATTTGTCATTTTTAACAAAAAGGACAACATTTAAAACTCTTTGAAGTCAATAACATCGTGTGTAAAATGAGACGTTCTAATACACTGTTTGAAATAATAACCATATCACACCGTGAAATTTAATGCTTTATTTTTTTTTTATTCAGCACTACAACATTTATACAATAGATCACTGACCCATAATGTCAAATTCATTCGTCATGACTTCAAACGATTAAAATCTGAGTTCACGTAGGGAAATTAAATACTGAATTTGATACCGTTTATAGTGTCGTTTGCATTACATATATTTTTTTACTGAACATACATACCTACATACATTCATACATACATACATATCACAGCTATTTATTAAGATGGGAAGACAAAAATTAAGAGAGAATACATACATCATACATACATACAAACATCCATACATACATACATACATACATATCATAGCTATTTATTAATAAGGGGAGACAAAAATATAAGCGAGAAATATCCCCCTATCCGTCAGCTTTTTCCTAATGACTCTAGATAGATAGATAGATGGATAGATAGATAGATTGATACCCTTCCCTTTTATTAGGAAGAAAGGAAGACAAACAATAGGGGAGAAATATCCAGTTCACGTCAGCAGTTGTTTCCCCCAAATGACATTCCGACCACAAACGGTTCCCGGTTTGAGAACAAAACTAATTGATTCTAAATGAAAGAGAATCTCTTTCCCTTTAAGGCTTAGGTCAGATTCCTACCACGCAGCAGAAGTTAGAAGATGGGAGAGTCATGGGATGATGATGATGGGGATCTGATGATGATATTGTGCAACTTTGCCCTTTCCAACACGTCGTCAGCAGATTGGTTTAGATGGCTTATTAGAAAAAAAAATAAATAAAAAAAATAAATATATATATATATATCTATATATATATATATATATATATATATATATATATATATCTATATATATATATGGTGTGTGTGTGTGTGTGTGTGTGTGTGTGTGTGTGTGTATGTATACATACATGCATATGAGTAAGAGCACAGATAATTATATCATTATTACTATAAATATTGTTTCCCCAAGAAATCTCGTTTCTTCTCACTTTTAGGAATACATTGCAATTTCTTACACCAATCTTTCAAGAGATCATTCCTCGTTTGATTAAGCTGTTAAAAGCACTTGCAAGGAATTGTCTCTTTCAGCATCCAATGATTTTACATTAATTAGACTTAAGATAGAAAATTACAAATTTCACGCAAATTCAACGAAAGTCACGATCAAGAAAAAAGAAAAATATGTGATTTTCAGTAAGATTTTCCTTTTGTTTATGTAAGCGTCAAGGTATTAAATACATATACCAGATTGATCAATGCCTTTTATCTTGGGCTATTTTATAGAGCCTCATATATATTGCAGTGCTTCCATTGCAAATGTGATGGTTGCTATAACATCATGGGACTGGGAAAATGCGAAAGATCTATTGAAGTCTTATTGAAGCTTGTTTATTTTGTCTGATTTTCTCGGGTTGGTATGTGCATCTATGCGCGCACACAAAGCACACAGACACACACACATACACACACACACACACACACACACACATATATATCATGGATATATTATATATATATATATATATATATATATTATAATATGTATATTCATGTATATATATATATATATAATATATATATATATATATATATATATAATATTATATATAGATATATTAGATATATATATATATATATATATATATATATATATATATATATATATATATATATATATATATATATATATATATCTGTGTGTGTATGTGTGTGTGTGTTATTGTGTGTGTGTAAGTACGTGTATATTTAATCTACAAATATCCTAAAATATCTAGTTCGCTCTACCTCGGAATTGATTTATTTTCATATATGTTAACCGAAGGGGAATTTTTAGTCATTAAGCCTATATGAAAATATATTAATTCCGAGTAAGAGCGAATTAGATATTAGAGGACATTTGTTGCTTAATGCGTATATATGAATTCC
>NC_087201.1:164686777-164699006 GCF_015104395.2 Macrobrachium nipponense
ATATTAGTATTCTTGGTGGAGATGAAGAATGTCACCTAACTGTCCTTGTCTTAGTACTGGCAGTTTGGAGTACAAAGTTTTTAAGTATAAATAAAAAAATCCTGAGAAGGACGAAAGGGTCATTTGTTGAAATATCAAATCTGGCCTATCCACGTGTCCTCATCGTAGAGGGCTAGTGCCGTCAGTGAACCTCATGCGGTGCACTGTAGGCGTTATTTTAGGTGCAACTCCTTTCATTTATTTTACTATACCTCCGTTCATATTCTCTTTCTTCCATCTTACTTCCCACATTCTCCTAACAATTGATTCATAGTGCAACTGCTTTAAGGTTTTCATCCTGTTAAACCTTTCAAACCTATTTTACTGTCAATTTCCGTTTTAGCACTGAATAACCTCATAAGTCACAGCGGTTGTCCTTTGGTCTAAATCTTAGTTTGTCTTCTGTTCTATCCACTTTTCCTAAGGCATTTTTTTTCTTTTTCAAAATAACTATGCAATTATTTCAGATTGTATTATTTCAAGGAAATAAAACCTATCATAGAAAAGGAGAAATGTCAGACGAGAATGTAGAACACCCTCTGCTAATTCGTGCGCCAATCATTGCCTGTTAACAACGAAATGAAAACCTGCTGAAAAGGAGTAAATATAACGGAATAAAAGAAATATATATACAAACCAGGTAATTGGACCCAACTTCTCCCCCGATTAAAAGTTCATCGGTTTTCCTTCAAAGTTCTGTTTGCGTTTTACAAGAGGTTGAAAGGAAGTTCCAATTCCCGGAGGTGATTTGTGCTCTGTGTAAAAATGTTCAATGAATTTTATTTAATGTTAGTGCTGGATTAGATTGGAATTAATTAGCATTTTTTTTACGATATAGCTTTTTAATGGATGAATGCAATCACGTTCTTTCCTTTTTACTCTCTTTAAATTTTCTGTCGAAAACCATCTTGGACAGAGTCAACAGACCTTAAAGATAAGAAGATTCCAAAAAGGTAGAAAGGTAACAAGAAAAGCTGATGAATAGATAAATGTGAGGGGATAGAAAATGAAGCCACTGTACCTGAGCCTGCATAGTGAGACACAAGTCATAAGGGAACGTGATAAATTAATAAATGTTTAGGAAATAGAAAATAAAACTGATATACCCAAAGCTCAGAAGACGTCAACAGAGGCAGCGGGAATGAATTTGATATTTGGAGGTCAGGAGATTCCACAGCTACACAAGGCAAACTTTCCCACATTTTAATTGTAGCCGAGGTCAGATTCCTAAATTACTTCCAACATAAAATGTTTTTTTGAAGTTTCTGAATATGAGACTCGTTCTTGCTAAGGTAACCTGAAGCGGAATTATGTGTTTTGCATGAACCCAAGTTTTATTTTATTAACAAGATGCCAGACAAAGCTATCTACACTGCCATGGATGTCTATCATGGAAAGATGTTTTATATATATAATTCCTTAGTGAGTGTTTTGTATTTTTCAAACAAATAAAACGCTGCTACATGTATTTAGATGTAGTCCGTAGTCTTCTGTATTTTGTTAACGTATGTTAGAATTATTGGACCTTTTTACCTTGGACTCAAATGAATAGGCATTTTATATGTATGTTTCACTGTTTAAAATAATCATGTATGCCAGTATATGAACAAAATGACCTTTGAAATAAGTATGTCTTTAACATAAATTTAAAACATATGATCAAAAACCTCTATTCCTTCACGCCATTCCTGAATTGTAAAGATTTATGACTTTTGTAGCTGACATTCCCATTGTCGGCTTATTCCAACTTGCACGTGAAGAAACTCCCTGACTTCAGGAGAGAGAGAGAGAAAGAGAACGTATTGGAAAACTTGCTTCCTTGGGTGTAATATTTCGCAGTAGAAGACAGTACAATAACTCGCTTTCTGGTATAAGTCACGAGGTTTCGTATGGTTGCTGTCTGCTGGGGATAAGAGTAAATATCAGAAAGGAATTGTGTTCAGCATTACATGCGATATTATCATTATCATTATCATTATCATTATCATTATCATTATCGTTGTTGTTTTTGTTGTTGTTGTTGTTGTTGTTGTTGTTGTATTAAGAACTGTAGTAGCTGGCTCTTATTTTAGCCAAAATTCATTTGGTGTCCAATCCTTTTATAATGAAATCCAAGTGAAGTAATTTTTTTTAACTCCTGGTCTTTTAAATCCCTTTCAGCTGCATTTCCATTTTATCTTTAGTAACAACTGACATATATTCCTATGAAATAATTCCAACATTATCAGAGGTCAAATTGCTCAGTTGCATTGACGTATCTGTTTAACCTTACTTAGAAAAATAGCAAGTAAAAGAATGACTAAGAGATATGTCGCAAAGAATACGAAATTAATATAACTGTGCACATGAGGAAGGTGTTTATAAGTTGCAATAATGTCTTAGTCAATATTGCTAAGAAGACATCTCCAATCCCTTTTTAAATGCGAAAATTTTATTCGTAAAAGACTATTGTAATATTATAGAACCCCAGCAATAAAGAATGTGATAATGACATAGAGAATTACAGAAACGTAGCCCATATTGACTCAACTATGATCATAGCATTGCATGTTAGATAAGAATTTAGTATTCCATCTACAACTAATATACCAAGAGATTGTTGATTTCTTCAAGAGTAACAAATATTACATTATATATGCCATTCTGACCAGATAACATCGCGTATTTTCTAAGAATTACAAAATAAAACGGCAGATGTTGATATGATAAATGAATCGTGGACTAGAACCATGGTACGAGATATTCTACTCAATACCCAGTTCATTGTGCTACTTGATACTTCATGACAGACATATTAAAACCTATCCATTAGACGATAATATTCCTAGTAGTGATTTAATCTACATTCAACAAGGGTACCAACACTTTACCCTGTCATACGCCAGACATGATTCGTCTTTGTTTACTTTATACATCAATACAAACTCACCTTTTCCTGTTACTTAAGAGTTTTTGGAGCTAGTTTTACACGTTTACGATAATGAAGTGGTGACAATTGCCTTATATATACTGTCATTAGGAATGATCTCCAATCGGAATTAGAGAATTAATGTCATTCCAGTTTCGTCTTTCATCGCAGTACGGCCTCCATAAGTTAACAAGTGACAGATATTAAGATCTTAATCTTATCATTCCAAGTGAATTAAACTGGGACTTTGAGCTGAGAGCCACAACAACCTCTGCTTCCACGTGGATGCTCATCAAGGAAATAGACCTCAGAATAATCCTCCTCTTATGACTTATTAAATCTTGAGTCGATTGAGTGATGGAAAAAAAAATTAAATTCGTCTTAGATGTATTAATGTAATAATCACATTAAAAGTCAAATATTTTCCATATGTGTAAATAAACCCATGACCCAAGGGGTCACTGGCGAGACAAGGAGTGTGATATGAGCTAATAAACCGGACGCAAGCTAGACGCTGCCGCGTTATGTTTGCGACACCCTGGTTTGCATTTGCCTGTGTAATCAAAAGCATTGTCTTGTAAAACAGGTCACAGTGCCTTCCTCTGAGAAGATGGTGACCTATCACCCGCAGAGACAACACGTGACTTCCTAGTCACATGTTCGTCTGTCTGTATGTTATGTATGCTGAGCTAAGCTTTGCTCTACTATCTTGTGTAAAGACTTTTGTAACTTAGATCTCTACTTCCCTTCATCGAGACCAGTTCTCTGAAATCACTTCTTCCTCTACTCAAGAGATGTAGTTTCCAAATATATGTTAAGTTTGACTACAATGAGTTTGAAGTCTTCACCTCTATACCCAAAGAAGATACTAACGAGACTTAGAACTTCTCTCTGCATCGATATCACTCCGACGAGAATGGGAAGTAGACAAACAGATACTTGCGTATAACATCGCAGGGAATAACATCCAACGGGACGCCTTTCTATACATAGGCGTATCTCGTACATTAATACTTGCAATAACACTTATGAAGAAAGATGTCGGAGACTATCAAAGCATGAAGTGACTTCGTTCGTTCTTTCACAAGGGAAACCTATTCTCAGAAAATTTAGTTCTTGATCTCCTTGTTCTTGAGAACAGGCATTGTTCCATGAGTCTTGCTTAACTTTGAAACCACCGTGAAATATCTTTTATTACTACGGTTAGCCAAGTTTTAATCTCATCTGATCTTTGAATCTGCAGTATAATCAATTTTCAACGCGTATGCTCCTAGATCTTATAGCAAATGCAAAATTTAATAAGACATGAACCACTTCTACGAAAAGCAATTCACATTATGGTCGCTCTGGATAAACCCTAAAGATTTCAAGAGGTCCTCAAGTGTATCTAATATTTTCGTGTACTTTTGTCGTATATCAGATAACAAATCTGTTGCTGAAGGTTGCAATATGGTATCCTTGAGATTAACTTTAAGAGGTTTTCCAAGATGTGAGTTAAGCCTTCAATAACTGATATTTCACTGCAAGATATACGATGAAACAGTCACCAAAAGGGTAAATATTAAGTTTTCTAAGAAGACGACTCAACTACGTCAAAGAATTGTGGAGAAATATTTTTATGATGACGAAAGAAAGTAGTTTCTTTCCTTTCTGCTTATAAACGAGTACACCAACGATTAATTTTTTTTCAACACATTAAAACAAAAAATCCGTTGCTAAAATACACTTGAATCTAAATCATTTCGAACCACTCTCTTGTCAGCAAGGCTGGCATTACGGTACGAAGTACGGTACGGTACGGTTGATATTTAGCCTATGTGTAGGTTACGGAATTACGGTACGGTTGATATTTAGCCTATGCGTACGGTACGGAATTACGGTACGATAATTTTACCAACGTACAATACGGCACAGTTCAGGTACGGAAAAAATGGGCACGGTACGGATTTACGGTACGTTATCTTTATCGTACTGTTGGGTGGGGAAAAAAATGGAGGGTATGGTGCAAAATTACGGTACGATATTTTAGCCAGGTACGGAAAAATATTCCGTACCGTAACGTATTACCAGTCTTGCTTGACAGGTAAATGTAGTTCCTTTCATCTACAGAGGCGCCTAGGATGCCTAGAAACTTGTGATTATTCTAGATTAAATGTTACCTCTAGGATATTTTGGGGAGGAATTTATTTTACGTTCATTCTAAAAACCATAAAAAAAAAAAAAAAAAAAACATGCATTTTGCGTCTTGGAATGGGTGGGCATTTCGTCGTTGAGAAACGTATACCGTGATATCCATTCGGGAGTATATATGTATATTCCTGAAACACGAAACGTCAAAGGTGCCCGAGGAAGGGAATGAAACTGAACATAGCGGAGGAGTTTCGGAAAACAAGAGACAGGATGAAATATGAGGCTTACTCAGAAAATAAGGGGGATCCCCTGGAGACTAGACAGTGATGGAGATGAGATTAAAATGAATCTGAGGCAATAAAGGTGGAGGCGTGTTGGAATTTTGGCAATTTTGATAAGAACTTGTGTGTTTATGTGTGAGAGAGAAAGAGCTACAAGGAGTTACAAGGATTGGGAGATCTCAAAGACTTGTTAGTCCATCCGAGGAGACATCGCGTGCTCACTTATTGGTAGGAACAGGTTTTACTGTGCATTCACATTGTCCTAATGATTTTGTCTAGCTTTCTTGAGAGAGAGAGAGAGAGAGAGAGAATCTTATGAATATCTTATGAATGGTTCCACTCCCGTGAGGTAAGGATTACCTCGACGAGTCCCCACGCTACCACCCCTCCCCCCCACCCCGCCCGAAGCTCTCATGGTATTACATTCTGATAGGAAGATAAACACACGTCCAGAGATGCATGTAAAGCACCGTTTTGCTATTGGGTAGTATAATTCAACATTACTCATTTCGTAATTCAGAAAAAATTGGCTTATCAATGTATGATTCATAAACGATTGTTCCCAGATTTGTCGAATGATATAATCCAAGGCACAGAGAGACCAACATCAAGATTGGAACGTATTCATAGAAGGGGATATGACTTGAATCTCTCGCTTAATCAAACAATTACAGATTTTTAAATATGCATGATTTATATCGGGACTTTTCATATAGCAGTGTCCAGTAAATTAGCGAAATTCATATGCATGATCATAAGGATCAATCTACGGTTCTTTTTCTCACCATAATCAGGGATATCTATTCTTTTTAAGTTCACAAAAACAAAATTTAATAACATCACTTGAATAAATTGACTCGGCAGACAGTGAAATCAAGTAAAGGAAGTGATTGGCCTGAAGAAGAGAACTAATGACAAATACATATTTTGTAATCTGCCAGAATAGCGAAATATTTATTCGCCATAAACATTTCCAGTGTATGCGAAAGGGTATGATAATGTATATATGATTTGGCAAGAGTGACCAATAACCTCCATAGTTCGGTATATTAGTAATTGCAAAAGAGGAAAAGGAAAAAAAAGGATATCGAGAGCCAAAGGGTTGAATATTATGTTGCCATGTGAGATTAACCTCAAATGTATCAGCTTTTCACACAAATATCCACTGATCACAGGCGTGAATTATTATTCCTCTTATTCCTCTTTGCAGATATGTTGGTTCAGTTTTAGCCTTAGTATCCTGTTGGTTAGCATTACACCTAAAGACCAGAATATCTTCATCCATCCCTTTCGAATCTCAAGGCTTTTGGTATTTCCAAAAATATTCTGGAGTTATGGCAGCTTAATCTGACATTACGAAGCACGAATGTAGTGGTTATGGGTAGTTGATTCTGGCTACTGTATCGTATACTGAATTCACTTCTTTCAGTAGTATGAATTATTCAAATGCTTGTACGTTTTTATTTCCTGAATAGCTTGGCTCATGTATAGTCTATTATTATTAATAGTAAAATAGTAATCAAAGAGTCATCAGACCATGTGCACCCAAATATTAACCTTCGACAACTTGCCACAGTGAAATGAAACCGAATGGTTCATAAATTTTGAAACGGAGGGAATGGTAGAATTTCATGCTGGAATGTCTGGAATAATGTATGATGTATCAAAGCTAATAATTCCATTGTTCATTCTCTCTCTCTCTCACTCTCTCTCTCTCTCCTTCACCACATGCACACAAATTCAGGGGAATGACAACCTAGACATTTTCGCTTACTCGGGGAGTAAGCCTACAAACTACTTTGTTATAGTTGGGGGCGGGGGGGGGGTGGAGGGGAGGAAAGGTCTAAAAAAAAGTCTGAAAAGGGTGTTTCGCGTTTAAAGATACATGAATTTTAGGATAGGATATTTATGATTCATGTATTAGAATGCAAATGTAAAAAATGAATAATGTCCATATTAAACAGTACAGAAAAAATAGATATAGCGTATTTTATCATTCTCGTTGGTGAAACAATGGTCTATCTGTCCGTAAATTTTAGCACGTTTTAATTTATTTGATATACTGAATTTAGTGGCTATATTTTTGTTCAATTATTTTGTGTTTCCTCTTGTAACTGAGGATATATGAACGTGTTTAATTTGTGTCCATTTTGCTTGATCCTTGTTGATAGTCTGACCAGGTACTAATTATGAGTACTAATTACTAATACAACTTAACGTTAAGTTAAGAATAAATCGTTTGCAACATATGCCACAGTGGAAAATCTTGCTCACGTCCCAAGTTAGCTGGAGGACGGATCACGCCATGTTTTTCTTCAAAAAGGAATAAATTGTAGAGCTCTTGACATTTCAGATTTAATAATATATAATTTTGCGTTTTGTAAAGAATTGTCGGCTTCTTTGAATTCTATTAATGAGGTAAGAAAATTGTTCTGACGAAGAGGAGGAGTTTGAGGAGGCAAGTGATGATTTACCTTACTTGAGACGACCTTGAGGGAAGGGAATTTTATAATTTTATCGTTATATTTTTGCTGGCGATTTCTGAAGAGTAGCCACACACCATCAGGATAATAAGATATCAAATTTGTACAGAGCTTTTGGCTTCTTTTCCAGATTTCTATAGATGCGATCAAAATCAGCTTGAAATTTCTCAGAAATCGTAATACTTTATTTCTTTTTCTTTATTATTACTTTTTCTATCTTCACGTAGGTATTTTTATTAATGTTGCCATGGAGAATTTTGTCTTAGAAATAGATTGCTGTAGTGAACGACACCAGGTATTCAAATATTCAACCGGCATTGTTGACCCGAAGTCGACGAGCGCCTGCAATAAAACATGCAGTCTCCTACATAACGAAGCAAGTTGCAACACAGATACCTCGTTAGTAACATACATTCGTGAATTAAAAAAACGTCATTAGCTGTTGTATCAAACGAGTAATGAGTCTCTGCGTGGTAGATTAATTATTCTTTTTTTTTTCTTTTTGCAACCTGGGCATCAGACGTTTATGGAAATCATGCAAGGAACAATTACCTATTCATGAATGCTGTTGAAATGGATTTTTTTTTTTTTTTTTGGGGGGGGGGGGGGGGGGGGGGGGGGGGGGGGAGCGTGAGAAGCGGACGCCAGATTGGTTAACGTCACAGGGTCATTTGTTAATCCCCCCCGTCCTTTAGCTGTGGTCAGGCCTCATTAACTTTCTAATTGCATCGCATCCTTTCATTGTGGTATTTATTAATAACTCTTGTTTTCGTTTTTAGTTTGTAGTCTCCGCTGCTCATCTTGTTTTTTAGGCTCTTGATTTTTATTGGATTTATATTTCCTTAATCCTTCGATCTCTTTTTTGTTCACTTTTAATATGTTCCAGTGTACATATTCTTTTTAAATTACTCTGATATTTTATCAACCTGCTCACATAATACAAAGTATATAAGCAGGTTGCATTGCATCTACCCAACGAGATTTTAAGTTTTTTTTCTTGTGAAATGTGTGTTTAATTATCAGTAGAGTTCTAATGACAAATAACTAATCCGTAAAGTAGTATGTTGAAAGAATGTTGATTATGGCAATTTGCTAATTATTGCTATAGATTACTCTCGCATTAATCAGAGTGTGAGCCAACTAATCTCGTCAAATAATATTTCAAGGACATCAGATACGTTTTAACCTACTACTAGGATTTCATGGTAGTATGAATTATTGCAAATTATTTCGATACTATCAATGTCATCTCCAGAATAAAAAACATTTATTTTACGAAGGATATTCTTGTTTTATTGACTCTTGTATTTATTTCATTCTAAAAGCCATGTTTTTCTTTATTTTCATGCCTTCTTTCTCGTTTTCCGAAAATTTCAACGAGTTAATTAAAAAACATAACGAAAATAGGTATTTACCTTGTCCTAGCCTGCACTTAACTAACCTAGTGGCCCAGAGCTTAGCTTAACGACCTGGGCACTTACGTATCCTGCTGATTATAATTCAAAAGTTCGCGAATCTCAACTTAACATCTTGCAAAGAAATCGCTTGGTGAAGGCTTGGGAGAGGTCGTCGTTAGTGGTTGATATATATATATATATATATATATTATATATATATATATATATATGTATGTATGTATGTGTATGTATGTATGCACATCACAATAACATGTATTGTTCTGTCAAAATTAAATTACAGAACCATAAGCGCACGAGCATCTATGAAGTGTATGTGTGTGTGTGCGTGTGTATATGCGTGTGTGTTCCATTCGGATGAACGTACCTAAATTTAGTCGGTATAATTGGGAAGTAGAAAACAATTGAGAAGAGGCAACTGAGATCTCCTGAGATGTTTGGCTTGGCAGGCTGGATAAAAATCCGATATTGTTTACCAAAACAATCCGGCCCGCTTAGACTGTCAGTGAAGTGATTTCCAAAAATGGAATATCTTGCCAGCTTCCGTACTATTGTTGCAACTAGTCACTGGAAATCAATCGTATGCATAGGTAAGGTTCATAACAAATCTTGGAAGATTTTGTAAGTTTTCCAAATCTCGGTACAAAAGAAATTTTGCTATATATATATATATATATATATATATATATATATATATATATATATATATATATATATATATATTATATATATGTATATATATATATATATATATATATATATATATATATATATATATATATATATATATATATATATATATATATATATATATATATATATTCATATATATATATATATATATATATATATATATATATATATATATATATATATATATATATATATATCTATATATATATATATGTAGATATAGATATACGTCTATACTAGATATTAGAATATAATCTATTATCTATTATTGTACATAGATTATATTGTTATTATTATTTTTTTTTTTTTTTTTTTGCTCTATCACAGTCCTCCAATTCGACTGGGTGGATATTTATAGTGTGGGGTTGGTTTCCGGGTTGCATCCTACCTCCTTAGGAGTCCATCACTTTTCTTACTATGTGCGCCGTTTGTAGGATCACACTCTTCTACATGAGTCCTGGAGCTACTTCAGCCTCTAGTTTTTTCTAGATTCCTTTTCAGGGATCTTGGGATCGTGCCTAGTGCTCCTATGATTATGGGTACGATTTCCACTGGCATATACCATATTCTTCTTATTTTCTATTTTCAGATCTTGATACTTATCCATTTTTTTCCTCTCTTTCTCTTCAACTCTGGTGTCCCATGGTATTGCGACATCAATGAGTGATACTTTCTTCTTGACTTTGTTAATCAATGTCACTTCTGGTCTATCCGTTCTGATACCATAGTCCCAGAGGAACTTTGCCTGATCGTTTTCTATCACTCCCTCTGGTTGGTGCTCGTACCGTTAATATTATTATTATTATTATTATTATTATTATTATTATTATTATTATTATTATTATTATTATTATTATTATTATTATTATTAGTAGTAGTAGTAGTAGTAGTAGTAGTAGTAGTAGTAGTAGTAGTAGACACAATTTTATGTGTCGAAAATGATGACAATGGTTGCAGGTCCACTGCAACCATTGTTGTTGTTGTTGTATAAATTAACGTTTTTCACTTTTGGAAAAAATCTAAAAGGACATAAACAAAATTTAGAGATGTACTGAAACACAATGAATGCAAACCTATTCATTGTTTTCGCTTTCTCACATGATTTTTTTTAGGTGGCAATTTACATTTAAGTTTCTTATTCTCTGCCCATTATCTTACTCATTCTTAAATCTTGGTTTCCTTCAAACATTCTGCGTGGAAGCTTAATATTAACTTAGAGATTCAAAAGAATATGATTTTCAATATTTCATCTATTGCACACCTTCAAAGTCCCATGACCTGCAGATAGGTCACATAGAATATACTGACAGCAAATAAACAAAATAACAAACAATCCTTTTCTGCGTGTTTGCTAGACGGCAGAACAAGAACATTTCTGGTACGTTTTTGTGGGCTGGATGAGATAGGATGGTGTTCGTGTCAGTCAAATAGATGGATCTCTGTTATTCTGGTCACAATATCCTGGCTCCATTGTGTAGCCAGTTTCGAAACTCTGGCACTGAAGCGACACTGAAGCTGAGTAAGGGCAAAACGACTGGGGGAATGAATCAATCCAATTCAATGTCCTTGAAGTATTCATAATTAATTTACTGAGCTGATGGAAATCTCCTGACATGGGTGAGCTCGATCTCACCTCTTCGTATTGGAGAATAGAATTTGAAAAATGTATATTTCTTCGGCTTGTTGAACCTGAGAGCATTTTCCTTTAGAAGAAGAAGAAGAAGAAGAAGAAGAAGAAGAAGAAGAAGAAGAAGAAGAGAGTCTGGCAGAAGAAGAAACCCATTTATGTATCGGGACAATAGGATGATTCGACAGCAGAATTTGTGTTGTAATTCTCTTTCTTTCAAGACTTGCATAATTAGGTTTTTATAACAACCGTTGGAAATGCACAACTTTTTAACTGATGGTAAAGTAATTTACAAAGAACTGAACTAAGAAAACATGAACAAAAATAAGAGTCAGATACTTATGTTAAAGACGACGAAGAAGGGTAGAGAGAGAGAGAGAGAGAGAGAGAGAGAGAGAGAGAGAGAGAGAGAGAGAGAGAGAGAGACCATTACATACGATGAAAGCCCAGTCCACTATTGTAGGTTGGTGCTTGTTATCACGCCAGGATTTTCCTAATACTTGGAATGCTGCAGCAATATCTTTTTATTGTTGATTCTCGCTTCACAGTGTATCTTACGGTCGTGTCTTCGTGAAAGAACAAAGTACGTCATAAGGGAACGAAATTGGACCCCTGTTAAATTCACAAAAGTTACAAAAGTTCGCTGATAGCTG
>NC_087201.1:164699506-164707006 GCF_015104395.2 Macrobrachium nipponense
AATTTAGAGCAGAAACAAATTTAATAGTAGCATTTCATTTTCACAACCAATGGTTATAAATTTGCAATACCGAAAGAGGCAGATATAAAAAATATTTAACAAAGTACCTTCATAAATAAACTTTTGAATTTAGAGCAAAATCACTTTTAATAGAATCATTTCATTTTCAAGATCAATGGTTATAAATTTGCAATACCGAAAGAGGCAGACAGAAAATATGTAACAAAGTTACTTTTGAATTTTAGAGCAGAAACTCGTTTAATAGAACCATTTCATTTCCACGACCAATGGTTACAGATTGGCATTACTGCAAGAGGCACACACAGGAAATGTTTATGATTATTTTCCTAATTTTTTTCAAGACACGTATTTTTTAAATAAACGAACATGGATTCTGCCACAGTTATATACGGACGAACGCCTGCCATACATAAACCAATGAATATTAAAAAGCGCAAACGCACTATTTTAGCATTTTTCGTAATCTCGTAATCTGACAATCTGCAAAACACCAGAATTCCCTTCAAACCGTTTTTTTGAAATATGAAAACCGACAAGAAATATTTTTTGTTTTTTCCCAGAAGGGAATTAGCGATCGTATGAATCCGGACGTGACGTAAATAAACCTTTCCAGAGAAGACTGGGATACAGATCTAGAGCAGAATCTCTTTACATATGGCTGGCATGATTGTCTAGGTAGAAGAAGGAACAGATTGTCAATTTAGAGGGTAAAGATTGTCTAGATAGAAGCAGGTAAAGTAGCCTAGACAGATGGAAAAGGTAATTGGGTTGGCCCTTTAAGAATTGAAGGTAATGTTGCCTAGGACATAAGCAAGCAAAGTGGCTTAGATAGAAGGTAAAGATTGCCTGGTTATAAGGAGGTAAAATTGTCAGGACATAAGAAGGCAAAGTTGCTTAGACAGAAGAAGGCAAAGATTGTCTAGGTATAAGGAGGTAAAATTGTCTAGGTAGAAGAAGGTAAATTTGCCTAGACAGAAGAAAATAAAGATTGTCTAGCTAGAAGAAGGTAAAGTCGCCTAGACAGAAGAAGTTACAGTTGCCCAAGACATAAGACGGTAAAGATTGTCTAGACATAAGAAGGTAAAGTTGCTTAGACAGAGAAGGTAAAGATTGTCTAGGAATAAGGAGATAAAATTGTCTAGGTAGAAGAAGGTAAAGTCGCCTAGACAGAAGAAGGTAAAGATTGTCTAGGTAGAAGAAGATTAAGATTGTCTATGTAGAAGGTATTAATTTTTGAAAAATGTAAATATAGATCAAAACCTGATGTTTATTACTAAAAGTCTAGTATACGTATCAAAAACTAAGAAAAATCCATGTATTTGTTAATGAAAAGTACAATATATAAAACTGAATGAATTAGCAAAACGTCTAGTATATGTTATAAAAAAAATTACATGACTTTATCAATGAAAAATGCAATATAATATATAAACCAATGTATTACCAAGTCTATTATACGTCATCAAAGAATGAAAAAATAGCATATTTATTAATGAAAAAAAGAATAATATATAAAGCTGAATGCATTACCAAAAAGTCTAGTATACGTTATCAAAAAGTAAAAAAAATTGGCATGTATTTATAAATGAAAAATTCAATAATATACAAAACCTAATGTATTACCAAAAGAGTAGTATATGTGATAAAAAGAAAAAATGAAAAAAAATGCCATGTATTTATTAATGAAAATGCAATGATTTAGAAACCTGAATGTATTAGCAAAACGTCTAGTATATGTTATCAAAAATAAAAAGGCATGTATTTATTAATGAAAAGTACAATTATATATAAAATTAAATGTATTACCAAACTGCAGTATACGTAATAGAAAAAAAAAAAGGAAAAATGGCTTTAAAAATTCTCAAGCTGAAACACACAAAGTCAATCTTAGGCAAATGTCTCACCTCTTTACGTAACTGTCTCCGCAGGATTTCTGTACATGAATTCCTGAAGGAGGCAGGTTCCTCCCTCGCATACCCTACCATCCCGCTACCCTACTTCCCGGCCCCCACCCCCGGCCCCCATACCTCCATTACGGGGCAAACTGCTTCACAAATGGGCCTTCTCACGAGACCTAAGGAGACCCTAAACGGCTTTAACCGACGCCCCGAGACGCTAGAAAACACTTCTTCGGGGAATGAGGTGCGATACCCTTTGCAAAGTGGAGGCGACCCGAATGACCTCTTATCTCATGGGAGGGTCATCCAAAGTTCTCTCTCTCTCTCTCTCTCCTCGTCTCTCTCTCTCTACTACACTACTACTACTACTACTATTAATAACAAGCGACAAGTGGATAACTTTCTACCTGCTTAGTTTCCTAGAGTTTGATTATTTTATACATACACACACACACACACACACCACACACATATATATATATATATATATATATATATATATATATATAGTATATATATATATATATATATATATATATATATATATGTATATATATATATATATATATATTATAGATATATATATATATAGATATATAGATCTATCTCTATCTATCTCTATCATCTATCTATCTATATATCTATTTATATATATATATATATAATATATATATATACATATATATATATATATCTATATATATATACATATATATATATATATATATATATATATATATATATATAATATATATAGTCTCTTAATGTTGCGTAGGGTAGGGAATTATCTGAGTCCTGGGCACAAAGACTAAACATATCGAACATTACAAAATAATTTTTAGCATAAGAAATATAAATATTCTCAACGTTCACAACATTAGCTACCGTTGCCAAAGTGGATGCTTATAAAACAAAAATAGAAATAAAAAAAACCAAGGAAATTGAAACGAAACTCTTTCCATCAACAATAACATCCATTAACTAAATGGCTACCTAAGAAAAAGATATCTGCATCCTTTCAGGTTGAAACGTTAAAAATGGAAACATTGTAAATAACTTGATTATTTATCTCCGAAAGAGCTCTCCTGTCTTGGTAATGACTTGGTTCAATATATTTCCATTCATGTTATGTGGGTAATCAAAAGGTGGACTATTTTTGAACGCCTCTATGCGCTAAGCCTTCTCGTAATCACGAGGGAAATGAGGTATTTCGTAATTTTTTCTCGCAGGAGTAATTTATACTGAATTTAATAAAAGAAATAGACATGGTCTTAATGATGTTGCTGTTTAGATGTTGACCCAATGAAAAAAATGAAGGATTATTCCGCGATAGATGCCTGAATAGGATCTAATATCCACAATAGGCTTTTATATAGTTTTCCTAAATAATATATTGTGAATTTTATTATAATGCTTAATATCTTTGCTTTGGAACGTTTTGCCAAATATTTCGCTTACTCTAACTGTAATTTAAATGCTTCATACGAGAAAAAAGAAAGGTTGTTTATTTTTCAAAATAAAAGTATATGGTACAAGAGATGAGTGAGCATCGCTCTACCAGAAATGTTTGAAATAAAAAAAAAATCAACTCTACATAGCATCATAATTATACACTTTCCCAGACTCTTAACTAGCTGATGATGTAAACAAAACACAAGATAGAAGCGTAATGTTTGATATGCACAGATGAGCCTTTGTAAACAAAGTTGATCACTTGGGATTCGAGACTCAGGAGAGCATCCCAGGCCCAGATGAAGGAGATTTACGACGCCGGATGTTTTCTGACCCAGGAACGGAAAGCATCTTTCATCTGGCAGCAGATCTGCCGAGTCATAAGAAGGCTATAAAGTTATCGGTTTTCAGAACCTGCTCCCGAGTGACGCTATCTTTTAATGGAATTTGAATCCTTAAAATACTGTGCACATATATAGCCTGTGGTTTTGCTTACCATGCAGGTTGTTCAAAGGGGTTATTATTTTGCCATATGTCCAAATGTGAGGGTAGGTCTCTCATGTTAGGTAGAGTCAAGAAATCTAGAAAAAGTACACTTATGCAAACACTCACACTATATATATATATATATATATTATATATATATATATATAATATATATATATATATATATATATATATAAAATATATATATATATAATATATATATATATATATATATATATATATATATATATATATATATATATATATATATATATATATATATATATATATAATCACAAGGCAGAATACATGAACACCAATATTAATAATAATAATAATAATAATAATAATAATAATAATAATAATAATAATAATAATAAAGAAATATACAGACTTGAGAATGACAAACAGAACGGAGGCATGTCACAACAATCCAATGCACGGACAATACATGAGACAGACTAAACAACTGGTCAGCGATGACACATGGCAATGGCTGCAGAGGGGAGAGCTCAAGAAGGAAACTAAAGGAATGATAAAAGCGACACAAGATCAGGCCCTAAAAACCCGATATGTTCAAAGAACGATAGATGGAAAACACATCTCTCCCATATGCAGGAAATGCAATACGAAAAATGAAACCATATACTACATACTAAGGGAATGTCCGGCACTTGCACAGAACCAGTGCAAAAAGAGGCATGATTCAGTGGCAAAAGTCCTCCACTGGAGCCTGTGCAAGAAACGCCAGCTACCTTGCAGTAATAAGTGGTACGAACACCAACATGAAGGAGTGATAGAAAACGATCAGGCAAAGATCCTCTGGGACTATGGTATCAGAAAAGATAGGGTGATACGCGCAAATAGATAGACGTGACGTTGATTGACTAAATCAAGAAAAAGTATCACTCATTGATGTTGCAATACCAGAGTTGAAGAGAAAGAAAGGGAAAAAATGGATAAGTATCAAGACCTGAAAATAGAAATAAGAAGGATATGGGAAATTGTATCCATAATCATAGGAACACTAGTCACGATCCCAAGATCATTGAAAAGGAAGGAACCTGGAAAACCTAGATGCCGAAGTAGCTCCAGGACTCATGCAGAAGAGTGAGCTCCTAGAAACAGCGCATGGTGAAGAAAGTGATGGACTCCTAAGGAGGCAGGATGCAACCCGGAACCCTGCCTTATAAAAACAACCCAGCCGAATAGGATGACTGTGATAAAAAAAGACAATAAAATAATATATAAAATTGGAATCGCAAATAGAGGTAACTGAATAATTCTAAATTTCTGAATATGTAAATCTAAACAAAGAATCAATGTCCCTTTCTTTGAGGACCCAATTCCCCTATGTTTACATTAGGGTACTGAAGTCACAAATCCTTTCAGCCTCTATTAGAAATCAACTGGCAATCGAATAACAAAATTACTCTCAGATGGGGCAGGCAACAGCTTAATGAATAATCTATCATTCTTAAAAAAAGCACTTTTCGCAAAAGGGAAGTTATTTATTTGTTCGTTATGAAATACAGTAAAATTTGTACAGCAATCTTTCTCTTTTTGTTTAAGCTGTTAAAAGCACTTGAGAAAGGAATTTTCGCTTCATAATTTTGTTCTTAAATACCCTTACAAGTAAAGATGTCTATATTTCGGATCCAATGTTGCCATGTCACGACGAAGGAAAAAAATCAGTGAGTTTTAGCAAGATTTCCACACTCCGTTTACACAGCGTCCAGATATTAAATACGGATGCCAAATTGATCAATGACTTTTATTCACAGCGGTTTATGGCGTCATAGATCATTCAGTGTTTACCATTGCAGACATGATGGATGCTATACGTCAAGCAACGTAAAAGGCAAAAGACAATTTTGAAGTCTTTTTGACGTTTGTTTATGCTGTTGATTTTTGGAGGTGATATTTACATTTATGCACGTGCAAACACACAAACATACACACACACACATATATATATCTAAACTTAATATATATAATATATTATATATATATATTTATATATATATATATATATATATATATATATATACACGAGTCATATCACATATATAAAAATATATCAAATCCAAGGTAGAGCGAACTGGATATTACAGGACATTTGTAGCCGAATCTTATACTTAATATACAATACACGCACACTATATATACTATATATATATTGTTAGGAACAATCGTTTGCCGATTGTTCCCTTGGTGTATTGCTGCCTCTTTTGTTTTTTAATTGCTGGCGAGTTGACGTCTGTTGGATGGCGTCAAACTTCGTCAGTCAGGTTTCTGGAGGGCAGAACAACCAGTCAGGTTCTGGAGGGCAGAACAACCAGTCAGGTTCTGGAGGGCAGAAAGACCAGTCAGGTTCGAGAGGCAGAGTCTTGGCAGCAGAGCAGCGGAGAGTATCTGAGGACGAGTTTGTGGTTGCATCAACCCTGTCTTGATCGTCCAGTGGTCGAGGAGGACCTCCATAACTGCATCTGAGGACGAGATGGTTGTTGCATCAACTCTGTCTTGATCGTCCAGCGGTCGAGGAGGATGTCCATATTGTTTCCAAGGACGAGGTGGTTGCCGTATCGGCTCTGTCTTGATCGTCCGGCATTGGACTGTTGTCCTCATCGTTTGAAGAAGTGTTCCCCGTTTTGCTCTGACTCGTTATGCCGCTTCAGTATAATTTTAATATTCATTATGCTGCTTATTTCGTATATTATATTTAAAGATTGTTATTGCCCTTATACAGCCTATTTTGTGATTATTCTTTTATTGTTTAGATTGTGATTTTGCATGGCTTTGTTTATTGAAGGGTGGATTTTATTGTTTCTTCGACTGGTTTTAATTATTATTATTGTTAGTTTATAGTTTTTTGTTTTTGTCCACCCAGAACCTTGACTCACTTGTACATTTGTATATTTTGTAAATAAATATTAATTTTAATGGTAACCTTTTTGACTTTGTTATGCTCCTCCCTCCTTTGTTTTTGTCACCTGTCGTCAGTCATTACAGCCCAATTGCTTATTATTTTAAGAAACCTGTCGATCTCGAGAGTCGAGATCGTAATATTGGCGACCTTAGGCCAGGGTTGGTTCTGTTTTGGCTGACGGGGGTGGGGGTGTGGCAGCATCGGGGAAGAGTATTTTGTTTGTACCAAAAAAAAAAAAAAAAAACAAAAAAAAAAAAAAAAAAAATTAATAATGATAATTTTTTTTTTTTTTCTGTTAGGTGGGGAGGTGTTAGGAACAATCGTTTGCCGATTGTTCCCTTGGTGTATTGCTGCCTCTTTTGTTTTTTTTTTAATTGCTGGCGAGTTGACGTCTGTTGGATGGCGTCAAACTTCGTCAGTCAGGTTCTGGAGGGCAGAACAACCAGTTCAGGTTTCTGGAGGGCAGAACAACCAGTCAGGTTTCTGGAGGGCAGAAAGACCAGTCAGGTTCAGAGAGGCAGAGTCTTGGCAGCAGAGCAGCGGAGAGTATCTGAGGACGAGTTTGTGGTTGCATCAACCCTGTCTTGATCGTCCAGTGGTCGAGGAGGACTTCCCATACTGCCTCTGAGGACGAGATGGTTGTTGCATCAACTCTGTCTTGATCGTCCAGCGGTCGAGGAGGATGTCCATATTGTTTCCAAGGACGAGGTGGTT
>NC_087201.1:164709506-164717006 GCF_015104395.2 Macrobrachium nipponense
ATTTCTAGTGACTGAGAATGACAAATTTACTGGGTGGAATAATTCCATCAATCTTAAAATCGGACAATATTGGAAGCAGTTCTGTTCTGGAATAAGGAGGAAAAGCTATTCCACCAGAATGATTTAACTTGACAGCAAGTTTATTTCATGCTGACATTAAATGTTAGCTTTCGGAACTAATATTTTCTCTCAATCATTTTATATCTTTTACAGAACATTGACATTAGTGTTATCTCAACAGAGAACCAAATCCTTACCAACGTAGTAAATTTCTAAGCTTCAGTCCACATATTGGGTCTTCGAGTCAAACTTGCTAAGATTCACCAGTAAAACAGAAATCTTGGAGGAATTATTATTTGCAGGAAATTTAGAATCACTGAAAAGGTCAAAGACGATTTCTTTACGGAATGACTAAAGAAGCACAAGAGATGGAGGTCAAAACTCATGACTGATAGTTTAAGGAATTTTTGCACCAATTCTGGGAAACGCAACACAAGACTGAAAGGAAAGCTTATAAAACTACAGCTTATGTTAAAAGAATATTATCCATTCTGAATTTGCAAACTAAAATTGACCTCAGAGAATTTGGTAAAAAATGTATAACATCCCATTAATGGAAACTTTTCAAAGATCTGAACAATTCTTTTGCACTGAATACTTATGACTAAGTTTTGCCTTGTCATTATTGCTTTACTTACAAACACTACTATTTTTTTATGCCTACTGATTTTCATTTATTATTATTTGATAAGACCATCCTGTTCTTAGTCTGTTCTTAAGAATCTACCGGGCAGGTTAATGGAATCTGAACTAATGTTTTGGTAATAGGTAATTGAAAGATATATATATATATATTATATATATATATATATATATATATATATATATATATATATATATATATATATATAATATATATATATATATATATATGTGTGACAATAAGGTATAAAAAAAACCAAAAAAAAAAACCCTGATCATATTCATGAGCAAGAGTAAATTACAAGGTTATAAACACTGACACTTGTGTGAAATGTGATGACTTTTATAGAGATCAAATTTCATAGAATTTATTTTCCAGAAATAAAAAAAAAACTGAGGACAACATTAATATAAAACCATTTTATTTTCTTGGCACAGCTTAACCAAGAGCCCTCAGAAGTGAAAGAAACATGAACCTTTATATTTCAGCTCTAATGCACGTATTAGCAAAAGTAATGAACGTTGACATTAGTGAAGAAACCTTGAAATTAGAGACGTCCTCACTAATTTCAAGATGGTCTCGGTATCTATATGAGCCGCAGCCCATGAAACCTTAACCACGGCCCTGTGGTGGCCTGGCCTATATCGTTGCCAGAAGGACGGTTACGGCTAACTTTAACCCTAAATAAGTTCAAAACTGCAGAGGCTAGAGGTCAAATATTTCGAATATTCATCCATCTGGGAATTACCTTCTGATTGGTTGATGTGGGGGGAAAATATCCCACAAATATATTGCTTTGAACGAAACCGTTTAAACCTCACAATATATGAGACCTTCATTTATTTTTACATCATCTTTGTGACGTTTTCCAAAAATGTTAATCATCTCGTGAATAAGATGTGTAATTTCTAATGACATTGAATCAAATTTCTCAATGGTTTTAACTGTTCCAGCTAATAGACACCCTGACATTACACATAAACAGAGTTACAATGTTGATAGGAACGAAAGAAGTGATTATAAGCATAGCATCATTATTACTGTGGTGAGCTATTTCTTAAATGTTGTGAATCAAATGGCAGAGATATCAGCATCGCAAGCAATGGTGCCTATACAGAGAGACTATCTTGGAAAGCAGCTTAGAGATTTTCACTGAAAAAATATATATTTTTTTTATTTAAATTTCGTTAAGTTTCATGTACCTAGTAGAATAGGTGTTAAATTCCTGTCGACAAGGAGAAACTATATTAATAATGTTAGTTAATAAATTTCCTATTTTATTTTTTTTCGTCCTTGCAGAAGGTCTCTCTCTCTCTCTCTCTCTCTCTCTCTCTCTCTCTCTCTCTCTCTCTCTCTCTCTCTTGAAACTGTTAATAACGCTATACAATAAATTTTATATTGTCTTTATTCGGCCCTGTATACTTCTTCGTCTCTTATCTAATTTACTCTCTCTCTCTCTCTCTCTCTCTCTCTCTCTCTCTCTCTCTCTCTCTCTCTCTCTCTCTCTTGTACCTTCAACCTACATCTCTATTTATCCCTTCTTTTATCGTGAAAAAATAAATGTTTATTCGCTATATACAAATGTTAGATATTTCGGCTGTTTCACCCATAAACCATATATCTAGATTTGGGCGTTTTAGTCAATAAGTAAACCCATTCTACTTCCGGTAATTCCAACGTCCTAAGCCGAGCACAGAGGAAAGGTCACTTCTGCAAATGAATTCTTTCCCCCACCTGAACACCCGTAAAGAGAACACTGACCTCGCCATTGACGGAAAGAAATATACAAAATAAATCTAGAAACCTTGCTGACGATGGGGACAATGTTCCCAGCGCATATTTGCACTGAGTTATAGACCAGCGATCCATCACTTGATATTAACAATATCCAAACATATAAAACGACAGGTAAGAGGTAAAAGGTGTTGATAACGCTGGAGGCGGCAAAACTGTGGATAAATAAAGGAAAAATGGTGGGAGTGATATTTTTGGGCAATTGACAAAATATAAAACCTTTTGGAACGAAAATGCTGCAATATGCTTTCAGCCAGAATAAGTAATTCTTGGGAAGATAATTCTTGGATTATGATGGTGTTTCAATCCTGGGTATGGAACGGTGGATTTGCTATCGATCGTAAATTAATAATAATAATAATAATAATAATAATAATAATAATAATAATAATAATAATAATAATAATAATAAGAGTGTGATCCTAGAAACGGCGCACATAGTAAGAAAAGTGATGGACTCCTAAGGAGGCAGGATGCAACCCGGAACCCCACACTATAAATACCACCCAGTCGAATTGGAGGACTGATAGAGCAAAAAAAAATATATATATTAAATAAATAAATAAATAAATAAATCATGATAATAATAATAACAAATGATCTTTTCGTCCTTCTCAGAAAAAACTTTGAATGATACTACTCACCAAAAAGATTTACATTACTCTAAAAAAAAATTTTTATTCATGCTTTTAACGGTTTACTTATAATTTAAGGAAAATGTACTTTGTACTCCAAACTGTCATTATTCTGGCAAAGACAGTTAGGTGACATTCTTCATCTCCACCAAGAATACTAATATTTTTCAAAGCCATTTATCAGAGCTGTCTCCCCTTTCAACACATTATTACATTGTCACACCTTATAAAGCAATCACTCATCTTTTAGATACGTTGAGGTATTTAGTTTTCATTCCTTTATTATTTCTCTCGGATCCGCTTTTAGTTACTTTAGTTATTTTTCCCAAAACGTCATTCTTTTTTCAGAAATTTCCTGCCAAGTTAATGAAATTTTCATATTTTGACTGATAAAAAAATTTTACGTTTTTTATGGTAAACGGTCGAAGGAATAAGAGAGAAATAAAAAAAAAGAAGTCGAAGAGGAAATGGAAGAAAATAAAGCGCAGGAAAATAAAATATTGAGGGAAGAAAGAACCATGAATAAACGAAGGAGAACCTATAGAGGTTCCATGAGGTTCCATGAAATCTATATATTAAGTATATTTCAGTTTAACCAGACCACTGAGAGGTGATTAACAGCTCTCTTTTAGATCATTTTTACGGGGCTAGGAACCAACTGGTTACCTAGCAACGGGGCCTACAGCTTAGTGGGATCAGAACCACATTATATCGAGAAATGAATTTCTAATCACCAGAAAATTAATCCCTCTGATTCCTTGTTGGCAGAGCGGGGAATCGAATCAGTAGGAGGGCACGTAAACCACTCGTCCAACGAGGAACTCATGATATCTATAAATGGAGCAGTAAGCAAGTTTAAGATTGTATATTGGAAAAGCGTTGATGTTATTTCAAATGATGAGTTAGTGTAGCTAATTATAATGATTTTAATGGCTTTATTGTGCAACAGATATCTGGATGGTGGAAAGACTGCAAAACATTGATGAAAATGGAATATAATGCCTTTTTTCACGCAAGTAAGTGGATGACATTTGGCATTATGTAAGATTCATGTTTAGGATATCCAGACTGCATTATGTGTCATATTTTTATTTTGCCAATAGACTCCTAACTTTAATCTAATTAAGACTGAATAATATAATATGAAAAGATAGGTACATCCACTAATGGATGCTATAAATTGCCATAGTTTATCCTAAACAACGATACTACTAGGTAGAAAATAAACAATAATAATAAGATCATTGGCAAATGAGTGTTAATTGGGTCTTCGGCGCAATCAAGTATTCTGTACAGCCGCCACAGCGTATAATGAAGGCCACTGAGAACAGATCCATCTTTCAGTGGTCTCGGTATAATGCTTGATGCACCGCGGCCCGCGAATCTCTAACCACGACCCGGTGGTGGCCTGGCCTATATCATTGCTAAAAGCACGGTTATGTCTACTTTTAACCTTAAAAGTAAGTAAGGCTAGAGGGCTGCAATTTTGTATGTTTGGTGGTTGGAGGGTGCATGATCGATATACCAATTCGCAGTCCTCTAGCATGAAAACACTGAGATCAGTAAATGAATCCATCTTTCTTTTTAAATATATCACGACACTGTCATCATAGTTCGAGCCAACAGTCGTAACTACCAGCTTTAAAATTCTGGTCTCACACTAAACAGCCCAATATGTAGTTACGGAATTTTATGTCCTATAAGTAAGCAACTCTGGCACCAGCTGTCATGAAAGAAGGAAGAGTGACCCAGTCACTGAAAAAATAATGTTTAAGACTTCCTCGTTGGATAAGTGGGAACTCGCGACTACCGATTCGGTCGGTAGTTGCGAATTCGATTCCCCTCTCTGCCAACGTGTAATCAGAGGAATTTATTTCTGGTGATCAGAAATTCATTTCTCGATAAAATGTGGTTCGAATCCCACAAAAAGTTGTAGGTCCCGTTGCTAGGTAACTAATTGGTTCCTAGCCATGTTAAAAACTATCTAATCCTTCGGGCCAGCCCTAGGAGAGCTATTAATCACCTCAGTGGTGTGGTTAGACTATGATTTACTTAACTTTTTAACTCTGAAGTTATGACACGGACACTCAATTCTTCACTACGTTAGGTCATTGTGGGATAGAAACTAGAAACGATTAAATTAGTATTAAAGATATAAATATAATTTTGGTAAGAAGAGGCTCCTCTGGAAGAGGGAATGATATCAACCATTATAGGATCTTGGTGGATAAAATTCTTGGGGGCTCGATCATAAATTAGACGAAATATGAAGGTCGAGGTAAATTGCTGTTGGGATGAAAGTTTGCGGCCAAAACACCGATTTTTTAAGATGAATGTCCAAATCTATTGCTTAGTTGTACTCTCCATTTTTTACCTCAGTCTTAATTTATGTCATATTAATTCTTATGAACGAAGATAAGTTTCAAAGGCTGAAATTCATTACATTATCAGGGTTCAACTAATTCGAGAATAGAGATAAAAAGATAAATTTACTTTCTTCAAGAAATCTATATGAAAATTGAAAAAAGAATATTTTTCATATATATTTTTTGGTAGACCACAAATAAACAAATTAACAATTAAATTTACTTTCTTCAAGAAATCTATATGAAAATTTGGTACAAGAGAAATAAACAAATAAACAAATAAATTCACTTTCTTTAAGAAATCTATATGGAAATTGATTCGAAAAAAACAGATTATTTGACATATCTTTATTATTTTGATACACTACAAATAAATAAATAAACAAATAAATTAACTTTATTTAAGAAATCTATATGAAAAATGAGCTCGAAGAGCAAAAATATTTTTCAAATATATTTTTTGTATAAACTACAAATACAAAAAATAAATCTACTTTTTTTAAAGACACTTCTATGATAATTGAGTTCGAAAAACAAAATATTTTTTATATATATTTTTTTGTATACACTACAAATAAAAATATAAAACTAATTTCACTTTCTTTAAGAAATTTATGTGAAAATTGAGTTCGAAAAACAGATTATTGTTCGTATATATATTTTTTCTTTGGTACACCACAAATAAACGAATCCCAAAACAATGTAGAACGAGCAATTATGACAATCAGCACAGCTTACTACACCCGTAATTATCCCTATAAAAAATTTAAATCTTAATCCATGATTGATATAGTTTAAACTTCCCCCAACGCTTTACCGCTTGCTAAAACAGGCATGTGAACGCGCCCGACGTGAACAGCCAGGAAGAGACTGGATCTCTTTATGAAGAGACATCATTATCTCGACCAAAGCCTAAGGATATAGAGAGAAGATATAAAAATGCTGAAATGGTCTAATGGCCTAGTTAGGGTCTGTAACGGCTCCACTTTCCTGAGAGAGAGAGAGAGAGAGAGAGAGAGAGAGAGAGAGAGATCCCTTGATGAGGGAATTTAAGGAGGAGAGATAAAGTGTGAAGGAATTAGACGGAAATTATGTCTTGCTGGATACGACAAATGAGGTACTCATTTCCAGACTCACATCCTCCAGGAATTGCGTTCCATATATTCCTAAATTATGGAATGATTATCGTTGCTGAATTATCAAATGAAGTAAATAACGATGCGAGAGTTCTTCCTTTGCATAATTTATCTTAACCTCGATAAAACTACTTAGGGAGGTAGTGTCGTCAGTCAACTTCATGCGGTGCACTGTAGGCATTACTTCAGGATCATTTCAGCGTAACTTCCGTTCTTAGGTTCTACCCTTTGCATTACTTTTACTGTACCTCCGTTCATATTATTAGTCCATCTTACTTTCTACCATCTCCTAACAGCTGATTCATAGTGCAACTGCTTTGAGGTTTTCCTCCTGTTACGCCTTTCAAACCTTTTTACTCTCAATTTCTATTTCAGTGCTGAATGACCTTACAGGTCCCATAGCTTAGTCCTTGCCCTAAGTGCTATTGCCCCCTAAGGCTAATTTTGAAGCAGATAAGATTAAAATCCCGAAAATATAAAATTTTTAGTGAAAGTGAAAAATAGGATGATAATTGATTTTTTTTTTAAATTCTTTTTTGTACTATCGAAATTAAATGACTCCAAAGCGAATTAGTAAGAGTTAAAACCAGGCCTGTTTATCGCTACGTTCTTCTGGCGTCACTATCCTGCTGGTGGTGAGAGAGAAATGCAGAATCCTTGGCAATTTATTAGGCTTATCAGATTTTCTATCACCTCAGTTGCTTCTCGAAACTCGTGTCTGTATTCACTTAGGCTCAAAAATATTTATCTCGGCAAATGCTTGATTATATATATATATATATATATATATATATATATATATATATATATATATATATATATATATATATATATATATATATTATATATATATATATCTATATATA
>NC_087201.1:164722006-164727006 GCF_015104395.2 Macrobrachium nipponense
AGAAAGTATTCATTATATAGAATATTTTGAAAAATGAAGGATAATAGGTTGTGCAATTTGGATAATGGTCCGGATAGGTAATAATGGTATATTTAATATGAATATTAGAGTAGATGAAAAATCACCTTTATGTCATTTGGATAATGATTTAATTTACAATGGAAATAATACTACCCAAAGGCATCATCCTGTGTCATGTTTTGATATAGGATTATCAGAAAAAATGATTAAAGAGATTATTATCTCAATTCGTGTGAAAAGTCACTCAGTCAGTAATCCCGTCATTATCGAAGTGATATCTGACCTTTTGGCAAATGATAATATATGGAAATCATTTCACTCTACCTATTTTGTATGAATGAATATAAAAACTTTTGGGAATTTTTGAATTTTTCACTTGAATTCTTTCCTCTCCTGCATTAAAATAAAGACTAAGTTCCTCTATAAAAAGAAAAATTATAATTCAGAGCAGAAACACATTTAATAGTAGCATTTCATTTTCACAGCCAATGGCTATAAATTTGCAATAACGAAAGAGGCAGACATAGAAAATATTAAACAAAGTTCCTTTATAAACAAACTTTTGAATTCAGAGCAAAATCATGTTTATTAGAACCATTTCATTTTCACAACCAATGGCTATATTTTTGCAATACTGGAAGAGGCAGACCGAAAATATGTAACAAAGTTCCTTTATAATTAAACGTTGGAATTTAGAGCAAAAACACGTTTAATAAAACCATTTCATTTTCACACCAATGATTATAAATTTGCAATACCGAAAGAGGCAGACAGAAAATATGTAACAAAGTTACTTTTGAATTCAGAGCAGAAACACGTTTAATAGAACCATATCATTTTCACGACCAATGGGTATAGATTGGCAAAACTGCAAGAGGCACACACAGAAAATGTTTAACATTATTTTCCTAATTTTTTCAAGTCAGTATTTTGTAAATAAACGAACATGGATTCTGCCACAGTTATATATGGACGAACACCTGCCATACATAAACCAATGAATATTAAAAAGCGCAAATGCACTATTTTAGCATTTTCGTAATCTCGTAATCTGAAAATCTGCAAAAACACCAGAATTCCCTTCAAACCGTTTTTTGAAATATGAAACCGACAAGAAATATTTTTGTTTTTTCTAACTGGAATTAGCGATCGTATGAATCCGGACGTGACGCAAATAAGCCTTTCCAGCGAGGAACTGAAATACAGACCTAGAGCAGAGTCTGTTTACATATGGCTGGCAAGATTGTCTAGGTAGAAGAAGGAACAGATTGTCAATGTAGAGGGTAAAGATTGTCTAGGTAGAAGCAGGTAAAGTTGCCTAGGCAGACGAAGGTAATGTTGCCTAGACATAAGAAGGTAAAGTGGCTTAGACAGATGAAGGTAAAAATTGTTTAGGTAGGAGGTAAAATTATCTAGGTAGAAGGTAAAGATGGTCCAGATAGAAGAGGATAAAGTTGCCTGGACAGAAGAAGGTAAAATTGTCTAGGTAGAAGAAGGTAAAGTTGCCTAGACAGAAGAAGGTAAAATTGTCTAGGCAGAAGGAAGTAAAATTGTCTAGGTAGAAGAATGTAAAGTCGCCTAGACATAAGAAGTTTAAGCCGCCTAGACATAGGCAGGTAAAGATTGTCTAAGTAGAAGAAGAAAAAGATTGTCCAGGTAGAAGGGTAAAACTGTCTAGTTAGAAGGCAAAGATTGCCTATGCAGAGGGAAAAAAAAGATTATCAAGGCAGAAAAAGTTAGATAAATCTATAGGGTGTCTGGGCAGAAGGTAAACATTGTCTTGGGAGAAGAAGGAAAAATCCTTCTCCCCAAAACCATTAACATGAAGAACGACTTGGAATATGAGTAAACATTTACAAATTTACCCCGTTCGAAGGGGAAGTCACCCCCAACCCCCTACTAATTTCCATTAAATCTTACATGGGCGGAATTATATGCAAATAGTGAAGTGAAACTCCAACTTGCATATACGATACGACATAAGAATTTTAAGAGATTTTTTTTTTCTTTCTTTTTTTGTATTCTCCACCTCCCCCTACAGATTTCCTTTTTTATGCTGGGCAGAGTCTTGGAGGATCTTTGATAGTGTTCACGTAGACGATTCCAATGCCAGGGACATCAAAAGCATATTTCAGCTACGTCAGCTGATCCTAATTCTTTTGATAAAATCTGTATTACTCTCTCGTTTCACTTGTCCCATGTGATACCTCAGCATTTGGGCTATGTTGGTGAGTGGATGAAAGCAGACTAATGTGTTTTAAAGATAATCAATTCATTCCTCCACTCATACAACACACACACACAAACAAATATATGTATGTATGTATGTATGTATGTATGTATGTATGTATGTATGTATATGTACGTCGGCTTAGCGGTGACCCCAGGCATCGCCTAAGGACATATCTCCCACTGTATATTTCGCCAATGTAACTCCTTCTGCCATTCACTACTTGATAAGGGTGGAAGTTAGTCCACCGAAATATAGCTCTTACATTTAAACCAGAGTGTTTTAATGGGCATTTCATGCTTGAGATGTATGTATGTGTGTGTGTGTATATGTGTGTAAATGCGTGTTTTTGTGTGTTACGAAGGGATCATTTGATAATCAAACTTCAAAATAGTTCAATCTACTTTCACCCAAACACTCGAATAACCCAAAGGTCGAGATATCACAGATATCCCGTGGGACTTGCAGAACTCAAAGTAATTCCAACTTTTACAAAAAAAGAATTAGAGCTGATATATGCGCAGTCAATACGACCCAGGTGTCTTCCTCAGTATCTGGCAAGAATAAAGAAAGCAGGTGATGTAAACATAGAAGTTTTTGTTGCTTTTGAAGCCTCAGTCACAGAAATCGTTTACGTAAACACCGCTGAAGAACATCCAACTCTTTGCCTTGCCAAAAATAAAAAAAGTTCGTATAAGGGGGTGGGGTTGGGGGAGGGGCATGAAAAAACTATTTCCTTCATTAATTGCTTATATCGTTTCGAATATGCAAGTTGGAGTTTAACACTTCAATGGCTGGGAATCTATTTGCATATAATTTCGCCCAGGTAAGGTTTAATACAAATTAGGGTGGGTGGACGTCGGGGGGGTTGGGGGTTGTTGGAGAGGGGAAATCTTCCCCTTCGAACGAGGTAAATTTTTACCTTAGTTTCCTGGTCGTTCTTGTTATGAATGAAGCAGGGGAGAGGTAATCTTTGGTTTAAGTAGCAGAGGATGAATAAAAATAATACAGATAATAATAATTTACTTCTGGTAAACGATGTTTTTATATTTTCAAATATTACGCAAAGAAAAGTCCATCAAAACATCCATATTGATTTATATCTTTGTAATATCAACAACTTTTTTTTTTCGAACACTAAGAATCTTTCCCTCTAAAATATAACATCTTTTTCAAATGATGAATAAATGATTCATTAATTCCATGTTTATTGAAATTACCCAAAAGTATCTTTTATATTTCCAAAGATATTTATTGATATGATCTGTAAATATACTTTGTTTATAATGTTTTAAAAAAATGAGACACTGATGGACAGCTTTGCGAATATAATGGTGGTTTGTTTTAAAAACAGATTCCCTATTCCTCTTATTATAAGTTATGGTAATTCCGGACAGCTGAATGAAATCACACCTACGTGTGCCGTAGATATGATTTTGTTTCACTGTCTTTGCCTGAAATTGTAGTATATCGTGAAATGCTTGCTCCCTGCTTGTACTACTCGCCTGCCTTTTTTTCCAAAACGCACCAATAACATAGCCCACGTGTAAAAGTAAGTTTTTATCAGAATGGGCAAAAAATACAGGACACTCCTATCTGAGTTCTGAAGGACAGAAGCGGTACAGGGAGATTTCTGTATTCTCTCGATTTTTTGGTAAAAAAAAAAAAAAAAAAAAAAACCTGTTCCATTTTTATACGTCGGTCCTACAAATTGGTTTTAATGGGAGCTGTGAAATCTCACTGGGTTATAACTCTATATTTTTCAGTCCTACACTAACTGTACAGCGTGGATTACATTAAATGGTGACCTTTGTGGTAAATCAAGGTTGCACGACTCAGGCGTGCTTGAAGATATATACTGCCTAACTATGTCCGCGCTATTTCTTTCGCTTGGAAAACTGCATAAAGGCATTTTTCCCTAACAAACCAGTGACACCATCTTCCTCGTTTAACCTACGTGGAAAATTCTAAAAGTTGAATTTTGTCAGAATGAGCAAAAAGCACAGGAACTCGTAACTACATTCTCATTATTTTTATCAGCTTTCTGCAATCATCAGTGAAAGATTTCACGGTATTTACGCCAAACTCTATTTTAATATTGCTTTGATATAGAATCATGAAGCCGATGTTGTTCAAAGGATCCATGATATTTATGTTCAGAAATATTAATGACACAAATATTAATATTTCATTAATTTATTTTAATAATCCTGGTCTTAGCTAATCTCTGGCGTCGTCCTTAGATTATGTCACTGTGCACATTTTGTCACCTTTATTTATAATTCTAATCACCTTTCGCATTCATACCCTCCCAGACAATAGAATCTGGCACTACCAATCTGGCACTATCATCTGGCGCTGCCATGTTGCACGTAGAAATAACTGGGTCTTCGTTTTGGTCTAAAATTGATCGAAACTAATTAGAAAGTCTAGAAGTAATATAACAGTCTTGCCTCTCATGTTATAACGAAAGCTCCTCGAGTAGAAAGCAATGAAAAAATAAATAATAAACTGTGCAAGAAAAAAAAAAGAGGGAAAACAAATAAAATAATAAGGCTGAACTATGGAATGAGACTTCTCCGAGTCTAAAAAAAATAAGGGGGTGGGGGTTCAGGTGCGGGGGGGAGGGGGTGTGGGATACTTTTACACCCAGTTTCAACCCCCGAGGTTCTAACGATTCAACTTCATTACTTGGAAGGCCATTCTATGATCTGGTCACAGCTGGAAAACAAAACTTAGAGAAGAGCTT
>NC_087201.1:164734506-164740319 GCF_015104395.2 Macrobrachium nipponense
TATATATATATATATATATATATAAGTAGTTACTGAGGTATTTATATGCATTGTAACCACACAGCTCATTAAATGCACTTTACCACGAAAACAAATGCAGTTTTTGGTCAATCAAAACACGATCATAGACCACATTCAATATATATTTTTTCCTGTATATAACGACTTTGTACTAACGAACTTTCAAATTCTGGTCTAAGGCTGAATGTGTATTAAAAAAAAAAAAATTAAAGAAATTTAAAGCACGCTTTTATCAAAATACACTATGAAGTGAAAAAACGGGGTTTTTTAGTCACCTCCAGGATTTTCTGACAAAATAAAGACGTGGGTGCCAAACATTGGTAGAAAATGCCACAAGAGGCCAATAATAATAATAATAATAATAATAATAATAATAATAATAATAATAATAATAATAATAATAATTTCTTTCTTCCATGTTTGGCTCCCACGATTCTACTTTTGTGGACATGATGAATTGCAAGAAAATGCTCGCGTGTCTAAAAAATGTATTATTAACTTTTAATGCATTTTCATGAAATCGTTTCCTAAATTATTTTTACTATATTTACTTTTGGCAGAAACTGTAATCGATTTACGACTGTAGCCAACGAAACTGATATCCTGTGGAGCCAGAGAAGGCTTGAAAAATCAGATATTAGATACAACCGAGTCAAATGAGGTGTAAAGACTCCGTAGAGTATCACACCAATCCTAAGATACTGGATGAGGTCACTGTAGGGTCACTCAAAGGTCACTGCTGACCTACTGACCATGTAAGGTTGTATAGTCTATGTATTGAGTAACAATGCAAATATTCTAGTCCATCGGACGAAGAGAACAGGTAGGAAATTGAGTTACAAGATTCGACCAAGAAAGACAGACAAAAATGAAGTAAATAATAGCGCATAAGAAGATTAAGCATTTATTTTTGTTAGTCAAGATATTATAAACTCTGGAAAAACCCTTGAGTTAGAAAACTTAAAGAAAAAAACTATTTCATTTCTCAAAATCTTGTTTGCGGAAATGAACTTCAAATGACATCCTCTACGGAGACAAAACACCAGTCAAGTAAAAAGAAAAAAAAAACTAAAAGAAAAAAACGCGACGTGTTGCAAGGGAAAAGTGAATTGTGCGGAAAAAGAAATTACGTCTAACTCAATTAAAAACACGATCGGGAAAAAACTTATTAGCAATAGATGGCGTTTCCCCTTTTTTTTTTTTTTTTTTTTTTTTTTTTTTCCCCGTTTTTTTTTTTTGTTTTTTTTTTTTTTTTTTTTTTTTTTTTTTTTTTTTGTTTTTTTTTTTTTTTTTTTTTTTTTTTTTTTTTTTTTTTTTTTTTTTTTTTTTGTTAGAATTTCATCCCAGGAAAAGGATTTATATAAAAAAATCACACAAGTGTATCATTTGTGGTGGGGAAATAGTGGCAAAACAGATAATGATAATTATTCATGTGAAACTTTATTTCACACACACACACAGACTCACTTTTTTTTTTTTTTTTTTTTTGCAATACAAAGGTTTGGGAGAAAAACAAGACCTGTAATGTCATAGAGTCTCTACTTAAGGTTCCCAAAGAAAGTATGAAAATAACTAAATGGCATATAATGATGCATATTTGATTCATTTCACTCACTACAATATTATAAATTCTTACGTGCCATTTAACCGAGTGACTCATTAGTAATTCATAGCTCTCTAAAGAGGGTATGAAACCTACAAATATGAACAAGGGAATTTTTTTTTATTTCATTCATTGATTCTGTAACAATACTTGGCATTAACATAACCTCACTAACAACACCTATGAATTAATCTAGCGTCACTAACACCTGACATTAAAATGTCACCACCAACAATTGTCTTTAACTTAAGGTCACCCACAAACCTTGCCATTAACCTAATGTCACTAAGAATATATGTCGTTAACTTTAGGTCACTATCAATACATATCATTAACCTATGGTCACAAACAACACCTGTCTTTAACCTAAGGTTACTAACAACACCTGTCGTTATATCAGGTTACCAACAAACACCTGTCATTAACCTAAGGTATCTTAACAACACCTGTCATTAAACTCAGGTCACCAACAACATGTCATTGACCTAAATCACTAACAGGTCACTAACAGCATCTGTCATTAACCTGAGGTCACCAACAACAATTGTCTTTAACCTAAGGCCTACATCACCTGTTATCAACAATCCAAGGTCACTGACAAGTCACTAACAACATCTGTCACTAACCTAAGGTCACCAACAACATCTGTCTTTAACATTAGGTCTCTAACAACACCTCTTATTAATCTGAAGCCACTAACATCACCTGTCATTAACCTAAGGTCACCAACAACACCTGTCGTTAACCTAAGATCACCAACAACACCTGTCGTTAACCTAAGATCACCAACAACACCTGTCGTTAACCTAAGGTCACTAACCACACCTGACACTAACCTAAGGTCACTAACAACACCTGTCATTAACTTAAGTTCACTAATAGGTCACAAACAACAACTGTGATTAACCTAAGTTCACTAACAACATCTGTGGTTAACATAAGATCACTACCCACACCTGTCATTAACCTAATGTCGCTAATAACACCTGTCATTAACCTAAGGTCACTAACACTAACAACACCTGTCATTAGCCTAAGGTCTGAAATGGAAATAATAATAAAGGAATCTAAAACAAAAAAAATTTGGTGGAAGCTTTTCTCTATAATGCTTTCGTTTTTTATTCCCTTTTTTTTTATTGAGCACAGAACGGTGGCAACTCTTGCCAGGAAAAAGTATTCGGTTTACATTCAGCTTTGCCACCCAACGACTGAATCAGGTTAGGACTTTTCCTACCATGTTTCCTCTCTTTTCCTTTTTTTTTTATTTATTTTTTGAGGATTTATTTTTCCTAGTAAGCTCCCGTCTCGATCAAAGGATAAAAAGGACTGGAATGATAAAAGAAATATTATTATTATTATTATTATTATTATTATTATTATTATTATTATTATTATTATTATTATTTTTTTTTTTTGCTCTATCACAGTCCTCCAATTCGACTGGGTGGTATTATAGTGTGGGGTTCCGGGTTGCATCCTGCCTCCTTAGGAGTCCATCACTTTTTCTTACTATGTGTGCCGTTTCTAGGATCACACTCTTCTGCATGAGTCCTGGAGCTACTTCAGCCTCTAGTTTTTTCTAGATTCCTTTTCAGGGATCTTGGGGATCGTGCCTAGTGCTCCTATGATTATGGGTACGATTTCCACTGGCATATCCCATATCCTTCTTATTCTATTTTCAGATCTTGATACTTATCCATTTTTTCCCTCTCTTTCTCTTCAACTCTGGTTGTCCCATGGTATTGCGACATCAATGAGTGATATTTCTTCTTGACTTGTCAATCAACGTCACGTCTGGTCTGTTTTGCTGACGTATCACCCTATCCGTTCTGATACCATAGTCCCTAGAGGATCTTTGCCTGATCGACTACTATCACTCCTTCAGGTTGGTGCTCGTACCACTTATTACTGCAAGGTAGCTGATGTTTCTTGCACAGGCTCCAGTGGAGGGCTTCTGCCACTGAATCATGCCTCTTTTGTACTGGTTCTGTGCAAGTGCCGGGCATTCACTTGCTAATGTGGTTTATGGTTTCATTTTTCGTATTGCACTTCCTACATATGGGAGAGATGTTATTTCCGTCTATCGTACTTTGAACATATCTGGTTCTCTTAGGGCTGATCTGTGCCGCTGTTATCATTCCTTCAGTTTCCTTCTTAGCTCTCCCCTCTGTAGCCATTGCCAATTGTCATCGCTGGGCTAGTTCTTTAGTCTGTCCTCATGTATTGTCCGTGCATTGGTTTGTTGTGCCAGTCCTCTGTTCTTTCTGTCTTTCTCCTGTCTCTGTATATTTCTGGGTCTTCGTCTACTTTTATTAGTCCTTCTTCCCATGCACTCTTTAGCCACTCGTCTTCACTGGTTTTCAGAATATTGCCCCCCAGTGCTCTGTTTTTCGATGTTGACGCAGTCCTCTATACTTAGTAGTCCTCTCCCTCCTTCCTTTCGTGTTATGTATTAGTCTGTCCGTATTTGCTCTTGGGTGTAGTGCTTTTGTGTATTGTCATTTGTTTCCTGGTTTTCTGATCTATGCTGCGGAGTTCATGCCGTTCGTCCATTCCACTATTCCTGCGCTGTATCTGATTACTGGCCACTGCCCTATGTTTATGGCTTTTTATCATATTTCCGGCGTTGAGTTTTGACTTGAGTATCGCCTTGAGTCTCTGCATATATTCTTTTCCTGATCGATCGTCCTTCATCTCTTGGTGTTTTATATCTCCTCCTTCCATTATTCCCAGGTATTTGTATCCTGTCTCATCTATGTGCTTAATGTTGCTCCCATCTGGTAGCTATCCCTTCAGTTCTCGTTACTTTGCCTTTTTGTATGTTGACTAAGGCGCATTTTTCTATTCCAAACTCCATCCTGATGTCCCAGATACAATCCTTACAGTCTGGATTAGGGTATCTATTTCCTTGATGCTCTTACCATACAGCTTGATGTCGTCCATGAACATCAGATGGTTGATTTGTTGCCTCTTTTCTTGAGTTGGTACCCGGCATCCATCTTCTGTAGTATTACTTTTGTCATGGGAATCATGGCTACTACGAAGAGTAGTGGGGACAGTGAGTCGCCCTGGAAGATCCCTCTCCTGATATTATTATTATTATTATTATTATTATTATTATTATTATTATTATTATTATTATTATTATTATTATTATTATTATTATTATACCTGTTATGATCAAAATAAAAAAGTATTTGGAATGATAAGAAGTATGAAAGCATAGGTATGGTATTATAATTATTATTATTATTATTATTATTATTATTATTATTATTATTATTATTATTATTATTGTTGTGATCAAAGTAATTTTTTTTTACTTGGCTTTCACGCGTTCTCGAGGATGTTCTACTCACTGATATATTTACTATTGTGAATTCCTATTTAGCTGTAAAAATATATGTTCATGACTAAGCTAAATGTTTAGTTTTATTATACTTATGACGTATATTAATCAGATATAAAACACATGGTTTTGTCATACTTGTGATGCTAACGTTAGTCATATATATTTTACAACATAGACGTGGCTGTTGTTCGTTTAGGTTGATATAATACCATATACACTCAGCGTTTTACAATGAAATGCATGTAATAATGTCCCATGTCATAATCTATAAAAGAGACAGACAGTTAAAAAGAAAAAATAGAGTTATAACTGAAGCTTACTGCCTTTTGACTCTGGTAATACTGTTATGCATTCATGTTATGCAAACAATACATAAACTCATATTATACAAAGGTCTTTGAGAATAACTACTGATTTTTTATTCAGAGCATCAATAAAAATGAATAGTGATTTTAATATATAGCCTCATTGAGAATAACTATTGATTTTTATTTATAGAATCAATGAAAATATCTATAGATTTTTATTCATAGCTTCAATAAGAATAAATATTGATGTTTATTGGTAGCCTAAATGAAATAGACATTGATTTATATTTAAGACCTCAATGAAAGCAACTATTGATTTTATTTATAGCCTCAATTAGAGTAACTATTGATTTTTATTTATAACCTCATTAAGAGTAGCTATTGATTTTTATTTATAGACTCATGTAAATAACTATCTATTTTTTTTATTTATAACCAAAGTGAGGACAACTAATAATTTTTTTTAACTTATAGCCTCAATGAGAATAACTACTGACTTTTTTTTTGTATGCTTCAATTAGAATAACTA
>NC_087201.1:164740819-164750819 GCF_015104395.2 Macrobrachium nipponense
CAGCAACCATCCTCTCCTCCCTAGTCAGAAAGAGGATCAAGGGCAACCTGCTTACATGGACAAAAGGATACATGCAAGACAGAGAAGCAAGAGTAGTGTTCCAAGGCAGAATGTCAGAATACTACTCTCTTGAAAACGGCACTCCACAGGGGGGCATTCTAAGCCCCTTCTTATTCAATGTCCTTATGGAAAATGTAGCCTGTCTCGAGCTACCACAAGGAGTAGAGGTCTTCTATATGCTGACGATGTTTGCATCGTCAGCTCTGGCCCTCAAAGACAGCTCCAAAGATGCAAGAAGCCTTGCAAAAACTTGAGGACAAGTGCACACAACTGGGACGCAAAATCAACAGAAATAAGACAAAAGCCATGGCAATAAAACATGATCAAAATCCACCCAACCTCCACTGAAAGGAGACGTCATAGACTGGGTGGATAGCTACACATATCTGGGAGTCTGCATTGCAGATTCACTATCTCCTGAGAAGCAAATACAGCTCCTCCAAGCCAAAACAAAAATAGGGCTTAATGCCCTAAAGAAAATAACACATCATTGCAAGAAGGTGCGACATACCATCTGCTCAGGAGGTTCTACATACAAACCATCAGAGCACAAGTAGAATACGCAGCACAGTCCTGACAAATCTCAGAAAGGATCAACAGCAGAGGCTGGAAGTCATCCAAAACAACGCAATGAGACTTATACTTGGAGCCCCAATGTGGACAAGAATTTGTCTCTTGAGGGCAGAGACACAACTGCAGTCTCTCAAGCACAGGATAGGCCAAAGAAATATTGCCATTCTGTGCAAAACCATCAGAAACGACAGAAATGGACCACACAAAAACAAAATGCAAGCGTGTATAAACTTGCACGAAGAACTAGACCCGCCAAAAACCTATGCGGGCAGTATACTCCAGACACTGAGAGAACTGGGTATGCAGGACACAGTGAAACACATCAACAAAAGGATGTCCCACCTGAGGGATACCAAAAACCACCTCCCTGGGTCGAAGACCAATCCGGTATAACTTCACAATACTACCGGCAAACAAAGCACTGTGCACAGCAGCACAAATGAAAACTGCAGCAGAAGAAGCAATCGGGAACACAGCAGCTGAAAACATATATTACACTGATGGCTCAGTGACACAGAAGCTCCAGCAACTGCAGCAGCAGTGGCTGCCCAAAGACTTCAAAGGAAGCTGGAGGCTATCCAACAATGCCTCCATACTACAAGCGGAACTAATGGCAATCTTAAAAGCCTTAGAAAATTCCAATTTAAAAGAAGGACAACACAACAGTGCATATTGACTCCAAAGGAGCAATACTCGCTATCAAAGCGACAAATCCAAAAGAAAATGTGACACTGATAACAGCCATAAAATCATTGGCCAATTCACATCAAGCTGCTGGCAGGAGAGTCACACTAAACTGGATACCCAGCCATGTGGGAATCCAGGGAAATGATGAAGCTGACTTCCTTGCCAAAAGTGCCCTCAGCTGCAGTACAGTAAGCATAAAAGTGCAACCATCCATAACACCTAAAGGAAATGGCAAAAAGCTATGCCAAACTCCAAGAAGAGAGTGAAGTACGACGTCACTACCTACAAGAGTCAAGGACGTCCAAGTGGTATGTGGATGTCACAAATCTAACGCCGCATGACATCACAAAACAAACCACTAGAAAAACTCTCAGTCACACACAGATTAAGGCTAGGATACCTCTGCACCTGGCAAATGATAGGAAATGAGGCAGGTATGTCAGTACTGTGACCGAGAGGCAATCCAGCCCCTCGAAACACTACCTACTAGACTGCCCAGAGACACAATCTTACAGATCAAACTAACTGAAATAGAGCTGACACCGGCACAGATCACCAGACACATCAAATAACATAGGGACATATGGGAATCTCCTAATGTCTCACCCACCTCCCAGTAAAAGGATGAATCACACGGCATTTCTCCATAGACACATGGGAATCTCCTAGTGTCTTGTAAACAAAAAAACAATGAAAGCCACACAAAGCACAAACCCTCTACTTCACTGGTTGCAATGGGAGTCATAAACATCTTTTGGAGCATATGTATAAGTGTGAGTATGCATGAACATGTATATATACATAATACTTGCTTAATGTTGGTTTGATATATATTGCAATATTTTCAGATGCTACACATGTATATATATTTGCGCCTAAAATGTTTATAGGTAACGCCTTCTTTCCCTCAAACTAAAACTCGCTTCCTTCTTCCTACTCAGCACTCTTCAGCTAGGCTGAGTCTCACTGCTATAAAACTTTCTCTCCTACTGATGGGTACCGTAAGGTTCAAAGGGGTTGCAATCCTGCCTGTCACCCTATCTCCTTTCCAAAACTAACCGCCAAAGCACTGTTTTTGTATCTTTACAGATATTCCAGTTACGGGCTGCTCTAGGAGCAAGAGCCCGTGCCAGCACAAGGCTGGCTTAATCTCCACAACAACAAACGCTTCAAGATCAGTCCACCCTCAGCTTCCCAGCCCGAGGATGTCTGGCAGCTCCAGACGAAAGCTCGCGTGCTTCAAGAAAGAGAGAGAGAGAGAGAGAGAGAGAGAGAGAGAGAGAGACATATATATATATCGTTAATGACTTTGATAACTATGGTATCATAGTTTATTTCTGTAAGATTCAAAATATATACACCAATTTAGACTCTGTATTTGATCATGACCTCTATAGGCGCTCTACTAGCCTGTCTAAGTAGCACGGAAAAAAAAAGCCGCTATTCGGAAAATAGAGAAGAATCTCTACAAGTGTAATGCTGCTGAAGTAGCCATTACTTTTAATAAAGTATGCTTGGAGAGAGGGCTGCTTCCTAAGTACACATTATTATTATTATTATTATTATTAGTATTATTATATTATTATTATTATTATTTTGGAAGGAGACCCTCTTTCAAACAAGTTTTATTGAAAGATATTGCTGCATCAGCTGCATTCAACTTGTAAATAGTCTTCTCTATTTTTCTAACAATAGCTTTCTCTCTGCTACTAAAACAAATGGCGAGTATTGCGCCGATATTACTCATCAGGAGGAGTCAATTTCGGGGATATTGCTTATATTTATTTATTTGTCACAGTACATGAACAAATAAAAAATACAATTCGATCTAGTGGCCAACGTTTCTCTCGGTATCATCGAGCATGATCACGGCAGTGGACTCGGAGTAGGCTGTAGGTGTTGTCAAGATCTACTCAATATATAGTGGCAGGTCAGCAGGGGGTCAACCGCGAGCTGCGTTTTCATTGGCTGGTGGCGCAATGCGGTCCAGCTATTGGTTGAAAGAAGTTTTCTTCAAGACGCTTCTCGTCGTTGAAGGTTGCGCTGTTGCAGCCTAGCTGATCGTCGAGGCTGGGGCAAGACTTCCCCGGGCGCTGTGTCACGACGGCTCGCGTTGTCATTGGCTGATGGGCTGCTTGTCTCATCTGGTATTCTTTGATCGGGAGTGTCGTTCGGTCTGGTATTATTTGTGCTATTATTATGCACATAGGTCTCCTTAGGTTGGTGGGGAGGAAGAGCACTTCCTGCGTCGTATTCAATGAGGGCTTCTCTTGTTGTATGAGGAGTGCCTCGAGCAGTAGCAAACGCCGTTGGTCAGGAGCCCTCCCTATTATCTTAATATTCTTGATAATACCGTCGCGGGAGATGGCTTCCTGGTGTGCTGTCAAGGTATGGTTTTTAATTGCCCCTTCTTGTGCGTTATCGTACGGCAACGTTAAAAACACACAAAAAATGGAAACCCTCTCCGCCCATCATCAGCCAGACACCCGCCCAACGTATAGACTGGCCAAGCGCCTTAATCAAATCTTGACGGACGCCCTACGTACCAAGCCGATATAGCCTGCGCTCCTCTACGGAATTCCTCGAAGAAATCCGAGACTCCCCAGGAACAGGAACTATCGCCTCCTTGGACGTAGAATCGCTTTTCACAAACGTTCCTGTCGACGAGACCATCAATATCATTATGGACCGCATCTACAGGGACCCCTCTACACCCCAGCTAAATATCCCAGAAGTATCCCTGCGGGCACTCCTCGAGATATGTACGAAGAAGGCCCCTTTCACCCACAAAGGCCAGATGTTCCGACAAAAAGACGGAGTCGCGATGGGTTCCCCACCCTTCTCGGGTGTCCCATATTCGCCAATTTTTATATGGGTTACTGTGGAAGAGAGAGTTTTCTCCAATATAAGAAAACCCGTAAATACGCCAGATATATCGACGATATCTTTGTACATGCCGAGAATGAGGAAGAGGTTGAAGCTGTCAGGCGCATGTTCCAGCAGTGCAGTTCGCTGAATTATACCGTCGAATTCAGCAACGAAGGCCGGCTCCCCTTTCTCGACGTCCTCGTCTCCAGACCGACGATGGTCTGAAAACTTCGGTATATACAAAGAAAACAAAACTTAGGACTTTGCCTGAATGGTGACAGCGAATGTCCTGCACGGTTTCAAGAACACCACAGTCAGGGCCTACATTCGGAGGGCCCTCACGCACTGTTCTTCCTGGCAGGACACTCACAAAGAACTCGACCGAGTCACTCAGGTACTCTTAATAAACGGGTATCCGAATCGACTTATTAATAAAGAAGTCCGAACAGCGTTGGATCGGTGGTATAGCGAGAGTGAGAGACCGCAGCCCCACCCCCATGAGAAGATCAAGCTTGTTTTACAAAGCCAGAATGCACGCACGTCACCGTGAGGACGAAGATGCATTGAGAAAAATCATCAGAGAAAATGTGACCCCCACCGAAGTCGACAAAGAACTCGAACTCGTGATTTATTACCAGAATCGACGTACCCGCGACCTTATCATGAAGAACAACCCGACCCCCCCAGCAAGAGACCTCTGAAACAGTCGAATGTAGTCTACCAATTCTCATGCCCCGTCCGTGGATGTCCCGGCTCTTACATTGGTATGACTTCTATGAAACTGTCCAAGAGGATTTCTTGCCACGCACAAGAAGGGGCAATTAAAAACCATACCATGACAGCACACCAGGAAGCATCTCCCGCGACGGTATTATCAAGAATATTAAGATAATAGGGAGGGCTCCTGACCAACGGCGTTTGCGACTGCTCGAGGCACTCCTCATACAACAAGAGAAGCCCTCATTGAATACGACGCAGGAAGTGCTCTTCCTCCCCACCAACCTAAGGAGACCTATGTGCATAAATAATAGCACAAATAATACCAGACCGAAACGACACTCCCGATCAAAAGAATACCAGATGAGACAAGCAGCCCATCAGCCAATGACAACGCGAGCCGTCGTGACACAGCGCCCGGGGAAGTCTTGCCCCCAGCCTCGACGATCAGCTAGGCTGCAACAGCGCAACCTTCAACGACGAGAAGCGTCTTGAAGAAAACTTCTTTCAACCAATAGCTGGACCGCATTGCGCCACCAGCCAATGAAAACGCAGCTCGCGGTTGACCCCCTGCTGACCTGCCGCTATATATGAGTAGATCTTGACAACACCTACAGCCTACTCCGATCCACTGCCGTGATCATGCTCGGATGATACCGAGAGAAACGTTGGCCACTAGATCGAATTGTATTTTTTATTTGTTCATGTACTGTGACAAATAAATAATATTAAGCAAATTCCCGAAATTGACTCCTCCTGATGAGTAATATCGCCGCAATACTCGCCAGTTGTAGTAGCAGAGAGAAAGTATTGTTAGAAAAATAGAGAAGGACTATTACAAGTTGAATGCAGCTGATGCAGCAATATCTTTCAATAAAACTTATTATTATTATTATTATTATTATTATTATTCAAAACTATGAACCCTATTCATATGGAACATGCCCACATGGAACACTGACTTGAAATCTAAGCTTCCAAAGAATATGGTGTTCATTTGAAAGAGGTAACACAAGGTGATACGGAATACAGAAAGAAATCAGTACTTAGAAAAGATAAAAGTAATAATCAACAAATTAATGAATAATCAAATAAAACATTTTTGCCTGGTCTATAAATTAAAATTTAGCTATGAGTGTAATGGACCATTATTCTGGCAACGCAAAAGCAAAATAATTTGAATGACAAAGGATAGGCCTAATATAAACGAAAGAAATAATTTAGTAGCTATAAATTCCAACATAATAATAATCCATTCTGTGTCTCTGGTCGCACTAAAAATAAATAAATAAATATATAAATAAATAAAAAATAACAAAAAACGGTTTGTAAAAAAATAAGCTCACTAATTCAGCTGCAACAATGAAAAGTTTATCCACACAAAGGTTTTAATTGACTCACTGAAAGAAAACCCCGCAAAAAAAAAGTCTTAATAATCCAGCTGCAATAGTTTAGACGCTTTATTCACGTGAAAGCCTCAAGCAAACACATGATGCAGGAACCGTTTTCATGCTTGCAAACAATTCACGTCCGTTACGTGTCGGATACACCGGCGGATATTAGGAATAGGTTTTGGGCTGGAAACTTTGAAAAGGGAACACTTTTGAGAGAGAGAGAGAGAGAGAGAGAGAGAGAGAGACAGACAGACAGACAGACAGACAGACAGAGAGGGAGAGAGAGTGGTAGAGCTAGCTAAGAAATAGATACATCGCATCCAAATATTAAATAGAAAACATTTTCAATTAATATACTTAAGTGTTGTGTGTGAGAGAGAGAGAGGAGAGCGAGAGAGAGAGAGACGAGAGAGAGAGACAGACGAGAGAGTGAGTGGTTGAGCTAGCTAAGAAATAGATGCATCGCATTGCATCCAAATATTAAACAAAAAACATTTTCAATGAATATATTATGAGAGAGAGAGAGAGACTGAGCTAAGTTAATTCAGAAGGTGCATCGCATCCAAATATTAACAAAAACCTTTTTCAATGAATATATTATGAGAGAGAGAGAGAGAGAGAGTTACAAGGAGTTACAATGAGTAGGATGTCTCACTTATCTGTAGGAGAAAGGTAGAGAGAGAGACCTTACCTTACCTTACAGAGAGAGAGAGAGAAAGCCTGAGAGAGAGAGTTACAAGGAGTTACAAGGAGAAGGATGTCTCAAAGATTTCCTGTTTTCAAGCTGTTTATTTCTTTTTTACATTTGCATATCCTAATATAAATCACTCAAACTAACTGTGATTTTCCTAAGCAGGAGAGTCTACAATAATGACCCCATTTACTACGACGTCAGAAATGTATCAAAAGTGTATATTAATTTAACAATTACAGGGTAGTTTGCACTTTCAGGGGCCCGGCCGTTTAACAACCCAAACAAAACCTGATCGCTCTGCACAGGTAAGTAGTTCGACCATTGTCGATGCCATTTTTTGGGGGGGTGGGGAGGTGGGGGGGGGGGACAGAACAAACGAGCTTGCCAAGAGTCATTAAAGATGTAGATAAGGCGTGCAGCGCCGTTCCACCACGCAGAAACTAATTCACAAATTTCCAAAATAGGGCAGAGAAAACAGTGTTTTTTGTTTTCGTCGTGCCGATACGTACTAAACAAAATTCAATTATCCATCTATAAAGACCTTATCAAGGAAAAGATGGGATCAACGAACTTAGCTGATAAAATGTACTTAGGAAATCGACTCATTTATTTATATTGTTATTATCATTCGCAGTTCTCCAATTCGATTTGGTGATTTTTATAGTACGGGGATCCAGGTTGCATCCTGCTTTCTTAGGAGTCCATCACTTTTCTCGCTATGTGAGCCATTTCTAGTTGCACACTCCTCTGCAGGAGTCCTTGAGCTACTTCGGCATCTAGATTTTCCCAGTTCCTTTTCGGGAATCTTGGGATCGTGCCTAGTGCTCCTATGATTATGGGTACAATTTCCACTGGCATATTCCATATCTTTCTTATTTCTATTTTCAGGTCTTGATACTTATCCATTTTTTCCCTTTCTTTTTCTTTAACTCTGGTGTCCCATGGTATTGCGACATCAGTGAGTGATACTTTCTTCTTGATTTTGTCAATCAACTTCACGTCTGGTCTATTTGCACGTATCACCCTATCTGTTTCTGATACCATAGTCCCCAGAGGATCTTTGCCTGATCATTTTCTATTACTCCTTCAGGTTGGTGCTCGTACCAACTATTACTGCAATGGTAGCCGGTGTTTCTTGCACAGGCTCCAGTGGAGGGCTTTTGCCAGTGAATCATTCCTCTTTTTGTACTGGTTCTGTGCAAGTGACGGACATTCGCTTGCTATATGTTTTATGGTTTCATTTTTCGTATTGCACTTCCTGCATATGGGAGAGATGTTATTTCCATCTATCGTTCTTTGGATATATCTGGTTCTTAGGGCCAGATCTTGTGCCACTGTTATCATTCCTTCAGTTTCCTTCTTGAGCTTTCCACTTTGTAACCATTGCCATGTGTCATCGCTGGCCAGTTCTTTAGTCTGTCTCATGCATTGTCCGTGCAAGGGTTTCTTGTGCCATTCCACTGTTATGCTTGTCATTCTCCTGTCTCTGTATATTTGTGGGTCTTCGTCTACTTTTATCAGTCCTTCTTCCAACGCACTCTTGAGCCACTCGTCTTCACTGGTTTTCAGATATTGCCCCAGTGCTCTGTTCTCTATGTTGACGCAGTCCTCTATGCTTAGTAGTCCTTTCCCTCCTTCCTTTCATGTTATGTATAGTATGTCCGTATTTGTTTTTGGGTGTAGTGTTTTGTGTATTGTCATATTTTTCCTCGTTTTCTGGTCTACGTTGCGGAGTTCTGCCTTCGTCCATTCCACTATTCCTGATAGTATTTCATGAACTATCATTGCACCGTCTAGCTGCATTTCTTTATGAACATGACCATAGTTGTCATTACCAGTGTAAAGATTATTCTTTGAACATATCTGGTTCTTGGGGCCTGATCTTGTGCCGCTGTTATCATTCCTTCAGTTTCCATCTTTAGCTCTCCCATCTGTAGCCATTGCCATGTGTCATCGCTGGCTAGTTCTTTAGTCTGTCTCATGTATTGTCCGTGCATTGGTTTGTTGTGCCAGTCCTCTGTTCTGTCTGTCATTCTCCTGTCTCTGTATATTTCTGGGTCTTCGTTTACTTTTATTAGTCTTTCTTCCCATACACTCTTTAGCCACTAGTCTTCACTGGTTTTCAGATATTGCCTCAGTGCTCTGTTCTCGATGTTGATGCAGTCCTCTATACTTAGTAGTCCTCTCCCGCCTTCCTTTCGTGTTATGTATAGTCTGTCCATATTTGCTCTTGAGTGAGGTGCTTTGTGTATTCATATGTTTCCTGGTTTTCTGATCTATGCTGCGGAGTTCTGCCTTCGTCCATTCCACTATTCCTGCGCTGTATCTGATTACTGGCACTGCCCATGTGTTTATGGCTTTTATCATATTTCCGGCGTTGAGTTTTGACTTGAGTATCGCCTTGAGTCTCTGCATATATTCTTTCCTGATCGTGTCCTTCATCTCTTGGTGTTTTATATCCCCTCCTTCCATTATTCCCAGGTATTTGTATCCAGTCTCATCTATGTGTTTGATGTTGCTCCCATCTGGTAGCTTTATCCCTTCCGTCCTTGTTACTTTGCCCTTTTGTATGTTGAATAAGGCACATTTTTCTATTCCAAACTCCATCCTGATGTCCCCAGATACAATCCTTACAGTCTGGATTAGGGTATCTATTTCCTTCATGCTCTTATCATACAGCTAGATGTCGTCCATGAACATTAGATGGTTGATTCTGTTGCCTCTTTTCTTGAGTTGGTACCCGGCATCCATCTCCTGCAGTACTTTTGTCATGGGAATCATGGCTACTACGAAGAGTAGTGGGGACAGTGAGTCGCCCTGGAAGATCCCTCTCCTGATATTAACCTCTGCTAGTCTTGTTCCAGAGCTTGTAAGTATTGTATTCCAGTTGCGCATTGTATTTTTGACGAAGCTGATGGTGTTTTCCTCTGCCCCATATAATTTCAGGCTTTCTATTAGCCATGTGTGAGGTATCATGTCGAAGGCTTTCTTATAGTCTATCCATGCG
>NC_087201.1:164755819-164757206 GCF_015104395.2 Macrobrachium nipponense
TAGGTTATAAAGTGGCTTTATATTGATGAGTTAAAACTCGCCAAAAAATGCTGCGTCAGGACGTCATAACTGACGCAGGTGTTTGATTTTGACGACGCATTTATGCGTCAAATCAGACCCAAAGGGTCATGAATAATGATCCCATAAGGACAGTAAATATCTGCAGTTTTTAATGATGTCTAGTACATAATTATTTCCTAACACCATCGTTAGATAAGGTATTATGCGTTGACTGCATAGGATTGAATTTAATCTAGAAGTCAGGCCAAAGACCTAGAACTAGGACCTATGAGGTCATTTATTGCTGGAACTGAAACTGGCAGCAAAAGGTTTGAAAGGTGTAACAGGAGGAAGACCTCAAAGCACTATGAACCAACTGTTGGGAGAGGGTGGAAAGTAAGATGGTAGAAAGAGAATATGAAAGGAGGTACAGTAAAATGAAAGGGGTAGCAGCTAGGGGCCGAAGGCACGCTGCAAAGAACCTTCAGCAATACATACTGCGCGCCGCATGAGGTGCCCTAACAATACTATCCCACTATAAGGTGATTGCAAAGGAATTTACTGGAATGGATTGGAATAGGCACTGGAATCATGGAGTGATATTTAGCGGCAATGTTTCCTCTTCCAGTGTATCTTAAGCATGACCTCCTTTCCAGGAAAAAGGAGGGGGAAGGGTGGGGGTTGCCGGGAGGGGAAAGGGATACAAAACAAAAGTATTATAAAAGGAATGAAACTAGGCGAGTGTACGATAACCGGATCAACTCAAAGAGAATTGACGATTTAGCTGTCTAAAGTGTTTTATTAATTCCATAATAACACAAGATCTCTCTAAGTGAATATTCAGTAAGCTTTGAATATCATTAATCTCGTGTGAAAGTTCCACTTGCTTAAGCACGTTTTTATCTTTTAAATAATAAACATCGTTCTGCTTTCCTCTCAAAGCAGTTCTCCTTTCTGTAAATTTTCTAAGTCCAAATATACCGAAAATACATCGCTTCTACCGAAGGATTTGTAAACTTTTGCTTTGATAAAGTAAAAAATATTTATATTTCCGTCGCGCTGTTTTATGACATTCTTCAAAGCCTGATTTTCTGGTCTGTGTTAGAGGCGATTTTCTGTAAGACCAAAAGGAAACGTCTATATTGTATATATATGTATATATGTATACACACACACACACACACACACACACACATATATATATATATATATATATATATATATATATATATATATATATATATATATATATATATATATATATATAAAGATTCGTATCCTTCCTCATCCTTCCTCCTTCCTCCTCTCTCTCTTTCACCTTTCTTTCTCTTCTCTCTCTTCGTGTGAAGGAATCAGAGAGAGAGAATATGTTTTTTTTTTTTTTTTT
>NC_087201.1:164757706-164790206 GCF_015104395.2 Macrobrachium nipponense
CTAAAAATATCAGAAAGAGCAAGCAGAGGTAGATTAATAGTGCCCAAAACAATACCAGGAAAAAATAAGGAAAAGCACACAGGACATTAATCCACTACGCACCAGCATCGATAATGCAGCGTCTATTCAATGCGTTGCCAGCTCATCTGAGGAATATATCAGGAGTGAGCGTAGATGTGTTTAAGATTAGCTCGACAAATATCTAAACTGCATCCCCAGACCATCCAAGATTGGAAGATGCAAATATACCGGAAGATGTACTAGCACTCTCTGGTAGACATTAGAGGTGCCTCACACTGAGGACCTGGGGCAACCCGAACGAACTGTAAGGTCCTGTAAGGTAAGGTCTCCTTCCTACAAAAAAAAAAAAAAAAGTCATTCTGTCTCTCTGTCTGATTCCTTCAGAAAAGGAAAGGAAAGAAAAGGTGAAAGAGAGAGAGAGAGAGAAAGAAGAGGAAGGATGAGGGAGGAAGGAAAGACCAACCAACCATACCAGTTCCAAAGCCTAAAGGCTACCTATATAGCCCTATAAGGAAATCTCTCTTACTCTGGAGGAGGAAGGATCTACTGTGATTTTTATATATAATATATTATATATATATATTATATATATATATCTATATATATATATATATATATATATGTATATATATATATCTAATTTGCTTTACCTGGAATTATATATTTTGCATACATGTTAGCCGAAGGGGAATTTTTTAGTCGATATATATCCTTTCTCCTTTGATGCATAGTCATTTTTCTCGAATTCCAATCCAGACGTTTTCCAGCATCTTTGAAAAAGCGCAAATAAATGGTCATCATGGAGTGACTGCAATTTGTCTTTGACCTTATTAACATCTGAGCAAAGACTAAGTCAAGACGAAGTCAATAACTTTCATTGGCTGTCGAGGTCCACGAAAGGACACAAGGGGAATTTCACCTCGTAAAATTGGGGACAAAATTACGTGAATTTCTTTCCAGCGAGAGAGAAAATACTTTCTGGTTCCAGCTGCCTCGGAGCGTGAATTTTGTTGTTGACTCGTAGTTTTATGAAGCAAATTAAAGAAGGAAAAACTTTCTCTCTCTGGCGACTTGGAACTCTTTCAATTTCATCTTTGAGTAAACATACGAAAGACATACTCATATATATATTTTTTCCGATACCGGTAATACCTAGAAACTTTTTAATTTTCATTGCGAGTAGTAATATTTATATAGTGACTTTAATAACAGTGAGAAAAAGTAGATAGCGATCATTCCTAGACAGTTAATTTTGATTTTAAGAAGTAATATTGACCTTAATAACGGTGATATTCCTACGGGAATCTTAATATAAATTGGTAATAACGGCTTCAATTCTTAATTAAAACTTGTCCAGTCTGCTGAATGTTTGGCACACACAAAGTTCTGTAGATTGGATTTCTATGTATCCATCTCTCTCTCTCTCTCTCTTCCTGTCTTATTAATTTATTTTTAATAATAATGATATCTATGTCACCCACAAAGTACTGAGGCGTTTTGGTCTCTCTCTCTCTCTCTCTCTCTCTCTCTCTCTCTCTCTCTCTCTCTCTCTCTCTCTCTTTTCTTCTTTGATTACAACTTTATCTTAATATCCTTAGTATCTATGACATCCACAGTTTTGTGATTTGGATTTCTCTCTCTCTCTCTCTCTCTCTCCTCTCTCTTCTCTCTCTCTCTCTCTGCAGCTCCTATTCCCCATTCGGAAAGAATGTGTTAACAGTAGTGGCCTCTGGTATCTCCAAACCTCATTTCAGAGATTTTATGTTAACTTTTGTCAAATTTCAATTATTCCTGATCGAATGATATGTCAATTATCGAAAAAAACTCACGCGAATTCATAGCTATGTTTGGTTACGTTACAGCGTTACAGAATTATTACCTTAACAAGGACTCTCGTTTATATACACACACACACACACGCATACATATATATATATATATATATATATATATATATATATATATATATATATATATATATATATATATATATATATATATATATATATATATATATATATATATATATATATATATATATCTATATATACATATATATATATATATATATATATATCTATATATATCTATATATATATATATATATATATATATATATATATATATATATATATATATATAGGAGCGTGTGTATGATGATCTTTTTTTATTACTCTTTTTCAAGATGTAACAATTCTCATACTATTCTTGATAAAAACATTTGGAACTTGAATGCACTTGAAGATGGACATAACATAATATAATGTAGGGTCATTTCGCGGGTCTGTTTCGTGCCACCAACATCACAAAATTTCCTCTTGAGTGAAGATTCTGGTTAACGAAATAAGCGTAAAATGACAATTGAATCGCCTTCGCTGACGTTAAATGTAGCCTAGACAATCTCGTTGCATGTTGATGCCTCTTTCGAAGTTGCAATGCATTGTAGCCCTGGTATAATTTCCAGTGTATTTTAAAGATTTACTTATATTTTTATCTGTTTATGTATTTGTTTGTAAATTTTTTTTTCATTTCAAGTAATCGATGTTTTCTTTCTTTAGTTCCCATTACCATTACTTATTTCTCTCTAATTAAAAGCATATTCTTTAGAATCTTGAATTTAAAGTCAATGGCCCCTGTAGAATTTTTCCATATGAATAGGCACCATATAATAATAATAATAATAATAATAATAATAATAATAATAATAATAATAATAATAATAATAATAATAATAATAATAACCAACAACCAGAGACTGGAGCTACAGATGCAAACCAGAGGAAGAAATGGACGAGAGAAGAAAATAAGGAAATATGGAGATGCTACATCAGAAGCATCCCGACGGAGAGAGGATATAGAAGAAGGTTGGTCAACATCTGGAATGAGAGGAATAACACCCCCAAAACAGAGCACAGGCTGGCAGACCAAGTAAGTAACATAAAGAAAAGAAAAAGAACTGGCTCTCCCCCCAACAGAGAGGAACTGGAAAGGAAAGGAAATGACAACACGGCAACGAATTACAAGAAGACGAACTGAGAGACGATGCCACAAGCGGCGACAGGGATGATGAGGTATCAAAACAACGACACAAGAAGAAACACCGACGAAGTAACAGACAGGACCGAATGGGTAGAAAAGATCAGACAATGGATGAAGCCAGATACAGAGAGAACAAAGATCACCTCCATGAAAGCCTACAACACCAAGAAATTAAGGGAGAAAACAAGTGAGGTCAATGAAATAATGAGACTAATACACACCACCAATATCACAGAAACAAATAACTTGGCATATGCAGGAGCAAGACTAGTAGCAGAACTGATGGGGACACGAACACGAACACCACTAGCACAACCAGCCCAACAGAAACCAAAATAGCAACCGCCTTGGAAAAGGCGCCTGGAAAAGCAAATCATGGTGATGAGATCTGACTTGAGTAAGCTGAAAGAGATGACAGAAAAAAGTCTAAGAAGCAAGAAAACAAGGGAGGAACTGAACGACAAATACAAAGTACACGAGAGGAGACTAAACAATACAATAGAAGATGTAAAACAAAGGCTTAAGGCCAAAGCACATAAGATCCAACGATACATGAACAGGAATAAGGGATAACAACAGAACAAACTATTCGGAACCAACCAGAAAAGACTATACAGCCAACTAAGAGAGGAAGATAACCACCAAGAAACTCCTGAAGCTGAACCAAGTATGAGACTCTGGGAAAACATATGGAGCAATCCGGTATCACACAACAAACATGCAACATGGCTCCAGGAGGTCAAGGCAGAAGAAACAGGGAGAATAAAACAAAGATTCACTGACATCACAACAGACACAGTCAGACACCAACTAAAGAAAATGCCAAACTGGAAAGCCCCAGGTCCCGATGAAGTCCACGGATACTGGGTCAAAATCTTCAAGGCCCTACACCCAAGAATAGCAGAACAACTCCAGCATTGAATCACAAATCCTTATGCGCCCAAATGGATGACGACAGGAAGAACATCCTTAGTCCAGAAAGACAAGAGTAAGGGAAATATAGCCAGTAACTACAGGCCTATCACCTGCCTACCAATAATGTGGAAGTTACTAACAGGTATACAACTACCTAGAGGATACAAACACCATCCCCCACCAACAGAAAGGCTGCAGAAGGAAATGTAGGGGCACAAAAGACCAGCTCCTGATAGACAAAATGGTAATGAAGAACAGTAAGAGAAGGAAAACCAACCTAAGCATCGCATGGATAGACTATAAGAAAGCCTTCGACATGATACCTCACACATGGCTAATAGAAAGCCTGAAATTATATGGGGCAGAGGAAAACACCATCAGCTTCGTCAAAAATACAATGTGCAACTGGAATACATACTTACAAGCTCTGGAACAACAAGACTAGCAGAGGTTAATATCAGAAGAGGATCTTCCAGGGCGACTCACTGTCCCCACTACTCTTCGTAGTAGCCATGATTCCCATGACAAAAGTACTGCAGGAGGATGGATGCCGGGTACCAACTCAAGAAAAGAGGCAACAGAATCAACCATCTAATGTTCATGGACGACATCTAGCTGTATGATAAGAGCATGAAGGAAATAGATACCCCCTAATCCAGACTGTAAGGATTGTATCTGGGGACATCAGGATGAAGTTTGAATAGAAAAAATGTGCTTATTCAACATACCAAAAGGGCAAAGTAACAAGGACGGAAGGGATAAAGCTACCAGATGGGAGCAACATCAAACACATAGATGAGACTGGCATACAAATACCTGGGAATAATGGAAAAGGAGGGGATATAAACACCAAGAGATGAAGGACAACGATCAGGAAAGAATATATGCAGAGACTCGAGGCGATACTCAAGTCAAAACTCAACGCCGGAAATATGATAAAGCCATAAACACATGGGCAGTGTAAGTAATCAGATACAGCGCAGGAATAGTGGAATGGACGAAGGCAGAACTCCGCAGCATAGTATCAGAAAAACCAGGAAACATATGAATACACAAAGCACCTCACTCAAGAGCAAATATGGACAGACTATACATAACACGAAAGGAAGGCGGGAGAGGACTACTAAGTATAGAGGACTGCATCAACATCGAGAACAGAGCACTGAGGCAATATCTGAAAACCAGTGAAGACTAGTGGCTAAAGAGTGTATGGGAAGAAAGACTAATAAAAGTAAACGAAGACCCGATATATACAGAGACAGGAGATGCACAGAACAGAGGACTGGCACAACAACCAATGCACGGACAATACATGAGACAGACTAAAGAACTAGCCAGCGATGACACATGGCAATTGGCTACAGATGGGAGAGCTAAAGATGGAAACTGAAGGAATGATAACAGCGGCACAAGATCAGGCCCCAACCAAGAACCAGATATGTTCAAAGAATAATCTTTACACTGGTAATGACAACTATGGTCATGTTCATAAAGAAATGCAGCTAGACGGTGCAATGATAGTTCATGAAATACTATCAGGAATAGTGGAATGGACGAAGGAAGCAGAACTCCGCAACGTAGACCAGAAAATAAAACGAGGAAAAAAATATGACAATACACAAAACACTCCACCCCAAAACAACCAAAAAATACGGACAGATATACAATAACATGGAAAGGAAGGAGGGAAAGGACTACTAAGCATAGAGGACTGCGTCAACATAGAGAACAGAGCCCACTGGGGGCAAATCTCTGAAAACCAGTGAAGACGAGTGGCTCAAGAGTGCGTTGGAAGAAGGACTGATAAAAGTAGACGAAGACCCACAAATATACAGAGACAGGAGAAGGACAAGCATAACAGTGGAATGGCACAAGAAACCAATGCACGGACAATGCATGAGACAGACTAAAGAACTGGCCAGCGATGACACATGGCAATGGTTACAAAGTGGAAAGCTCAAGAAGGAAACTGAAGGAATGATAACAGTGGCACAAGATCTGGCCCTAAGAACCAGATATATCCAAAGAACGATAGATGGAAATAACATCTCTCCCATATGCAGGAAGTGCAATACGAAAAATGAAACCATAAAACATATAGCAAGCGAATGTCCGTCACTTGCACAGAACCAGTACAAAAAGAGGAATGATTCACTGGCAAAAGCCCTCCACTGGAGCCTGTGCAAGAAACACCGGCTACCTTGCAGTAATAAGTGGTACGAGCACCAACCTGAAGGAGTGATAGAAAATGATCAGGCAAAGATCCTCTGGGACTATGGTATCAGAACAGATAGGGTGATACGTGCAAATAGACCAGACGTGAAGTTGATTGACAAAATCAAGAAGAAAGTATCACTCACTGATGTCGCAATACCATGGGACACCAGAGTTAAAGAAAAAGAAAGGGAAAAAAATGGATAAGTATCAAGACCTGAAAATAGAAATAAGAAGATATGGAATATGCCAGTGGAAATTGTACCCATAATCATAGGAGCATAGGCACGATCCCAAGATTCCGAAAGGAACTGGGAAAATCTAGATGCCGAAGTAGCTCAAAGACTCCTGCAGAGAGTGTGCAACTAGAAATGGCTCACATAGCGAGAAAAGTGATGGACTCCTAAGAAAGCAGATGCAACCTGGATCCCCGTACTATAAAAATCACCAAAATCGAATTGGTAGAACTGCGAATGATAATAACAATATAAATAAATGAGTCGATTCCTAAGTACATTTTATCAGCTAAGTTCGTTGATCCATCTTTTCCTTGATAAGGTCTTTATAGATGGATAATTGAATTTTGTTTAGTACGTATCGGCACGACGAAAACCAAAAAAAATACTGTTTTCTCTGCCCTATTTTGGAAATTTGTGAATTAGTTTCTGCGTGGTGGAACGGCGCTGCACGCCTTATCTACATCTTTAATGACTCTTGGCAAGCTCGTTTGTTCTGTCCCCCCCCCCTCCCCCACCCCCCTAAAAAATGGCATCGACAATGGTCGAACTACTTACCTGTGCAGAGCGATCAGTTTTGTTTGGGTTGTTAAACAAACGGCCGGGGGGCCCCTGAAAGTGCAACTACCCTGTAATTGTTAAATTAATATACACTTTTTGATACATTTCTGACGTCGTAGTAATGGGGTCATTATTGTAGACTCTCCTGCTTAGGAAAAATCACAGTTAGTTTGAGTATTTGATTTTATTAGGATATGCAAATGTAAAACAAAATGAAATAGACAGCTTGAAAACAGGAAATCTTTGAGACATCCTTCTCCTTGTAACTCCTTGTAACTCTCTCTCTCAGGCTTTCTCTCTCTCTCTCTGTAAGGTAAGGTAAGGTCTCTCTCTCTACCTTTCTCCTACAGATAAGTGAGACATCCTACTCATTGTAACTCCTTGTAACTCTCTCTCTCTCTCTCTCTCTCTCTCTCTCTCTCTCTCTCTCTCTCTCATAAATATTCATTGAAAAAGGTTTTTGTTAAATATTTTGGATGCGATGCACCTTCTGAATTAACTTAGCTCAGTCTCTCTCTCTCTCTCTCATAATATATTCATTGAAAAATGTTTTTTTGTTTTGATATTTGGATGCAATGCGATGCATCTATTTCTTAGCTAGCTCAACCACTCACTCTCTCTCTGTCTCTCTGTCTCTCTCTCTCTCTCTCTCTCTCTCTCACACTTAATATATTAATTGAAAATGTTTTCTATTTAATATTTGGATACGATGTATCTATTTCTTAGCTAGCTCTACCACTCTCTCTCCCCTCTCTGTCTGTCTGTCTGTCTGTCTGTCTCTCTCTCTCTCTCTTCTCTCTCTCTCTCTCTCTCTCTCAAAAGTGTTCCCTTTTCAAGTTTCCCTCCAGCCCAAAACCTATTCCTAATATCCGCCGTGTATCCGACACGTAACGGACGTGAATTGTTTGCAAGCCATGAAAACGGTTCCTGCATCATGTGTTTGCTTGAGGCTTTCACGTGAATAAAGCGTCTAAACTATTGCAGCTGGATTATTAAGACTTTTTTTTTTGTTTTTTTTCGGGGTTTCTTTCAGTGAGTCAATTAAAACCTTTGTGTGGATAAACTTTTCATTGTTGCAGCTGAATTAGTGAGCTTATTTTTTTTACAAACCGTTTTTTAGTTATTTTTTATTTATTTATATATTTATTTATTTATTTTTAGTGCGACCAGAGACACAGAATGGATTATTATTATGTTGGAATTATAGCTACTAAATTATTTCTTTCGTTTATATTAGCCTATCGTTTGTCATTCAAATTATTTTGCTTTTGCGTTGCCAGAATAATGGTCCATTACACTCATAGCTAAATTTTAATTTATAGACCAGGCAAAAATGTTTTATTTGATTATTCATTAATTTGTTGATTATTACTTTTTTATCTTTTCTAAGTACTGATTTCTTTCTGTATTCCGTATCACCTTGTGTTACCTCTTTCAATGAACACCATATTCTTTTGGAAGCTTAGATTTCAAGTCAGTGTTCCATGTGGGCATGTTCATATGAATAGGTGTTCATTTTGAATAATAATAATAATAATAATAATAATAATAATAATAATAATAATAATAATAATAATAATAGTGTACTTAGGAAGCAGGCCCTCTCTCAAGCATACTTTATTAAAAGTAATGGCTACTTCAGCAGCATTACACTTGTAGAGATTCTTCTCTATTTTCCGAATAGCGGCTTTTTCCGTGCTACTTAGACAGGCTAGTAGAGCGCCTATAGAGGTCATGATCAAATACAGAGTCTAAATTGGTGTATATATTTGAATCTTACAGATAAACTATGATACCATAGTTATCAAAGTCATTAACGATATATATATATGTCTCTCTCTCTCTCTCTCTCTCTCTCTCTCTCTCTCTCTCTCTCTCTCTCTTTCTTGAAGCACGCGAGCTTTCGTCTGGAGCTGCCAGACATCCTCGGGCTGGGAAGCTGAGGGTGGACTGATCTTGAAGCGGTGTCCGTCCTCGTTTATATTTGGAGTTGACAGCAGGGGGTCTGCCCCATGCTGATCTACTATTGGCTGGTGGCGGTAGGTCTCCGTTTTCATTGGTGGCTTGAACCGGTTCTCAAGCCACTTTCCACGCGTTGATGGTTGCGATGCTGTAAGTCCTGCAGCCGTCTAGACCTCCTTAGCGGCGCGGTTACGTCGATGGGCGTTTCGCTAACGCTGCGGGACGTCACGGCTAACTTGATTATGGTTGGCTGCAGGAGTATCTCGTTCGGGGTGGGCGTTGTCTTCCGTGGAGTTGTCGTGCTCGGTGGTGTCATTGTTGGTGGCAGGTCTTCTCATACTCGTAGGAGGAGAAATTCTTCCTGCGTCGTATTTAGAGTAGGTTTCACTTGCTGGATGAGAAGCGCCTCCAGCAGGCGTAACCGACGGGCATCAGGGGCCTTCCCGATGATCTTCGTGTTTTGGATGATCACATCCCGGGAGATGGCCTCTTGATGTTTGTGCGTGCGTGATTCTTGATAGCCCCCTCTTGGGGCGTTGGCATGAGAGTCTCTTCGACAGGGCGCATGGTAGTCCATACAACGTAGGCACCGCTGCAACCAGCGGACTGGGCATGTATACTCGTACACCACATGCGTCTGCTTCAGGGGGTCTCGTACCTGTTGGAGAGGGGTTATTTTTCATAAGGTCGCGCGTCCTCCGATTCTGGTAGTAGATAATTAGGTCAATATTTTTGGTGTCGTCGGTCGGAGATACATTTTTCAGAAATAATTTTCTTAACTGAGTCCTCTTCTTCACGGTAATGAGAAAACTCATGAAGGCTTTATAATACAGCTTGATATTATCCTGGGGCGGGGTGCGGGGTTGCGGGCTCTCACTACCGTACCATTTCTCCAGGGCTGTACGGACTTCTCTTGCTTATTGATTTATTCGAATACCCGTTATTTACGAGTACTTGGGAGGCGCGGTCGAGTTCCTGATGAGTGTCCTGCCAGGTCGAGCAGTGGGAGAGGGCTCTCCTGACGAAGGAGGTCTAGGTGGCTGCAGGACTTACAGCATCGCAACCATCAACGCGTGGAAAGTGGCTTGAGACCCGGTTCAAGCCACCAATGAAAACGGAGACCTACCGCCACCAGCCAATAGTAGATCAGCATGGGTCAGACCCCCTGCTGTCAACTCAAATGTAAACGAGGACGGACACCGCTTCAAGATCAGTCCACACTCAGCTTCCCCAGCCCGAGGATGTCTGGCAGCTCCAGACGAAAGCTCGCTTGCTTCAAGAAAGAGAGAGAGAGAGGAAGAGATGAGAGAGAGAGAGAGAGAGAGAGAGAGAGAGAGAGACATATATATATATATCGTTAATGACTTTGATAACTATGGTATCATAGTTTATCTGTAAAATTCAAATATATACACCAATTTAGACTCTGTATTTGATCATGACCTCTATAGGCGCTCTACTAAGCCTGGTCTAAGTAGCACGGAAAAAGCCCGCTATTCGGAAAATAGAGAAGAATCTCTACAAGTGTAATGCTGCTGAAGTAGCCATTACTTTTAATAAAATAATAATAATAATAATATTAATATACTTTGGAAGCAGTCCCTCTTTCAAGCATACTTTATTTAAAGTATTCGAAAATTAGATAGAATTTCTACAAGCGTAACGCTGCTGAAGTTCCCATTACTTATAATAATAATAATAATAATAATAATAATAATAATAATAATAATAATAATAATAATAATAATAATACGTACAGATATATTGAAGTTGCATTCAACTATTGCAGTTGTATTTTATCATTTCTTGCACCCTGCACTTGATTGCGTGCCTCATGTGTGCAACATTATTAGCTGCCTGCGCATTTCATGAACTATCATTGCACCGTCTAGCTGTATTTCTTTATGAACATGACCATAGTTGTCATTACCAGTGTAAAGATTATTCTTTGAACATATCTGGTTCTTGGGGCCTGATCTTGTGCCGCTGTTATCATTCCTTCAGTTTCCATCTTTAGCTCTCCCATCTGTAGCCATTGCCATGTGTCATCGCTGGCTAGTTCTTTAGTCTGTCTCATGTATTGTCCGTGCATTGGTTTGTTGTGCCAGTCCTCTGTTCTGTCTGTCATTCTCCTGTCTCTGTATATTTCTGGGTCTTCGTCTACTTTTATTAGTCCTTCTTCCCATGCACTCTATAGCCACTAGTCTTCACTGGTTTTCAGATATTGCCCCAGTGCTCTTTTCTCGATGTTGACGCAGTCCTCTATACTTAGTAGTCCTCTCCCGCCTTCCTTTCATGTTATGTATAGTCTGTCCATATTTGCTCTTAGGTGAGGTGCTTTGTGTATTGTCATATGTTTCCTGGTTTTCTGATCTATGCTGCGGAGTTCTGCCTTCGTCCATTCCACTATTCCTGCGCTGTATCTGATTTCTGGCACTGCCCATGTGTTTATGGCTTTTATCATATTTCCGGCATTGAGTTTTGACTTGAGTATCGCCTTGAGTCTCTCTCTGCATATATTCTTTCCTGATCGTGTCCTTCATCTCTTGGTGTTTTATATCCCCTCCTTCCATTATTCCCAGGTATTTGTATCCAGTCTCATCTATGTGTTTGATGTTGCTCCATCTGTATGCTTTATCCCTTCAGTTCTCGTTACTTTGCCTTTTTGAATGTTGACTAAGGCGCATTTTTCTATTCCAAACTCCATCCTGATGTCTTCAGATACAATCCTTACAGTCTGGATTAGGGTATCTATTTCCTTGATTCTCCTACCATACAGCTTGATGTCGCCCATGAACATCAAATGGTTGATTCTGTTGCCTCTTTTCTTGAGTTGGTACCCGGCATCCATCTTCTGTAGTACTTTTGTCATGGGAATCATGGCTACTACGAAGAGTAGTGGGGACAGTGAGTCGCCCTGGAAGATCCCTCACCTGATATCAACCTCTGCTAGTCTTATTCCAGAGCTTGTAAGTATTGTATTCCAGTTGCGCACTGTATTTTTGAGGAAGCTGAAGGTGTTTTCCTCTGCCCCATATATTTTCAGGCATTCTATTAGCCATGTGTGTGGTATCATGTTGAAGGCTTTCTTATTGTCTATCCATGCGATGCTTAGGTTGGTTTTCCTTCTCCTACTGTTCTTCATTACCATTTTGTCTATCAGGAGCTGGTCTTTTGTGCCCCTACACTTCCTTCTGCAGCCTTTCTGTTGGTGAGGGATGGTGTTTGTCTCCTCTAGGTAATTGTATAGCCTTTCACTGATGATACCTGTTAGTAACCTCCACATTATTGGTAGGCAGGTGATAGGCCTGTAGTTACTGTCTATATTTCCCTTACTCTTGTCTTTTTGTACTAAGGATGTTCCATTTGGGTGCATGGTGATTTGAGATACAATGCTTGAGTTGTTCTGCTATTCGTGGGTGTAGGGCCTTGAAATTTTTGAGCCAGTATCCATGGACTTCATCGGGACCTGGGGCTTTCCAGTTTGGCATTTTCTTTAGTTGGTGTCTGAGTGTGTCTGTCGTGATCTCTGTGAATCTTTGTTTTATTCTACCTGTTTCTTCTTCCTTGACTTCCTGGAGCCATGTTGCTGTTTGTTGTGTGATACCGGATTGCTCCATATGTTTTTCCCAGATCTCTTACTTGGTTCGGCTTCAGGAATTTCTTGGTGCTTGTCTTCCCCTCTTAGTTGGCTGTATAGCCTTTTTCTAGACCGGCAGCCCGGACCATTGAGATACAACGAACGAGATACCGACTGTAACCCCTACCAGAATTTAGGAGTAGACTTGTAAACTGTGAAACTGACCGTCTGCCGAAAATATATGGGTGGCTTACTTAACAAGCACCACTAATTGCTTGTTAGATTTTGGGTCTAGATCCAGTATATGAGATACCGGATGAAACTAATATATATATATCTGCAGACTCTAATGATTATAGAATGACCAGTGACAGACATTTTGGAGGGTGGGTTTCCCCCTGACAGACGCACTGAAAAGGGGGGGTTAATTGGATCTAGATCCAACTTAGGAGATACCGAGTAAAATTTACACTACAATAGCACTGCATATCCTAGAATACTGTGGTGGTAATGACAGACGTTTTTAGTGGGTGGTTACCCCCCTGACAGACGCCCCGCAAACGCGTGGGGGGGGGAGGGGGAGGGCAGGATCTGCATCCAACATTGGAGATACCAAGTAAAATTTTTGTACTACAATTGCACTGCACATCCTATAATGCTGTGATGGTATTTGTGCCAGACATTTTAGTGGGTGGTTACCCCCTGACAGACAACCCACAACAAGTGGGGAGGGGGGGGGGAGGGGGGAGACAGGATTTGCATCTAACATGGAGATACCAAGTAAAATTTGTACTACACTAGTTCTGCACATCCTAGAGTACTGTGGTGGTAATACAGACCATTTTAGTGGGTAGTTACCCCCCACCCCCTGACAGACACTCCACAACGAGTTGGGAGGGGGAGGGGAGACAGGATCTGCATCCAACATTGGAGATACCAAGTAAAATTTGTACTACAATAGCACTTCATATCCTAGAATGTTGTGATGGTAATGACAGACATTTTAGTGGGTGGTTTCCCCCTGACAGACACACCCTAACAGGTGGGCAGGGGAAAGGGCAAGCCCTGATAATGAATGTCTAGATTAGTATAGTGGGCTACTATTTGACCCGTATTGATACATTTATCGTGATATATTTAATAAATATTTTTTATCCTTTCTATATCCTTTGTATTTATCTAACACAGTATTTCCCAACCTTTGACACTTTGAGGAACCCCTGAGACAATTTTCCTCATCCCAAGGAACCCCAATACACACATCACACACACACACACACACACACACACACACACACACATATATATATATATATATATATATATATATATATATATATATATATATATATATATATATATATATATATATGTGTGTGTGTGTGTGTGTGTGTGTGTGTGTAAGTATTTGTATTAATTACCTTTAGTAAAACAGAGGGAAAAAATCTCGCACGATATGTTACGATAAAATAAATTATAAGACTACTATTTCTCTCACGCCATGTTTAACGAAAAATATATACTTATAAATAACAATAATTAAATAAAACATGAATTCTTACGGAACACCTGGCGATCGTTCACGGAACCCTAAGATTCCACGGAACCCCGGTTGACGATGGATGATCTAACACAAAAATAATTTATTTGTTTTTTCATATAAATAACAGTCATCTGTAGGCCCATAATAATTCAGTCATATTATTATTTTTGTCAAGCAAGCAACTGACTTCAATTATAGTAGGGGAGCCCGCGGGGCTAGTTGGCTACAAGGGTAAGTTGGCATACTCAACATGACTTTAAAGTTACCAATAGGATGACTCTAATACATATACTGTATAATTGCCACGTGGTTCCTCAATTACCAGCAAAATTCTATAGAGATAGAACGTAGGAGCTCGAATTTATGAGACAATTTTTTTATTTTTGATGGTAGTAAGTAAATATTTTAATCTTTCTGCTATTTGCTATAACATCTATACATCCATAAAGATTAGTTTTAAATGATAGCATAGTTTTCCTTATGTTTTAAAGATTCTATAACCGTTAAAATTATTAATTCAGGCTTCTTGGTGTGGACTGGTAATCGTTTTTGTACCAAATGTTAGGGATGGGCAAGTTGGCACACGTTATTTGATAACAATAGTAAGCCTATTTATTTATAATTTATTTACGTTTTTGTTTCTGGATTTTTGGAAGGATAATGAGATTAGTGTCCTATCATTTCCTCCACATTGTTCTCACAAGTTGCAGCCCCTGGATTTTAGTGTTTATAGACATCTGAAGAAATGTGTTAACAGGGCATGTGATTCGTGGATGACTGGTAATCCAGATCAAGTATGCCCATCTGTGACCTTCCTGGTAAAGTTTCCTCGTCTTTACCTCTAGCTGTCACTTATTCTGATGTTTTCAATTGGTTTAGGATTGATGGAATTTCAACTTTAAATTACAGACTATTTCAGATTTTGATTTTACTGGTGGTTATGTAACAGATTGAAGATGTCCGAAAAGACACATGGGCTTCAGATCACTCATCAGCGTGATACAGAGTTTAAGAACTGCTCTTGTTGATCCAGAAGAAAGCTCAGCTGAAGAAAGCCTGTGTTTGGTATGTCAGGAGAAGTGTGGGTCCAGTGCAGGGCATGTAGCATTGGGAGCACGAAAGACTATGGCGAGGATTTATTTCACACCTGCCACAATTACAACTAGATGATGATCTGAAGTAATACTAATGCCTTATATTTTGTATTTTGGAAATTCAGAGGGTATTTTTGCTATTTGATTTAAATGCAATGTAGTAATTTCTTTTAATTATCAATGTGCCATCTTACCTCATAATGTGTGCCAACTTGCCCCGTGGGGCAAGTGGCACGAAAGTTATTTTTTTTTCTAAAGCTTATTGTTAAGCAAACAACAATTATTTGCTCTATGATAAAGACGAATGTTAATATTTTTCAATGGTGGTAAGAATTTTGCAAAAAGTTTGTTTTAATATTCGAATAACCAAAATTGTAAAAAGTGTGCCAACTAGCCCCCAGGTCTCCCCTACTCGCTTTAGCTTTGTTTACGATATGAAAATTAATGTAGCGGTGGTTGGAAGACTGACACTATAAAGTAGCATATAAGTTCTTATCATTATTAGAGTTATTGCTGCAAAATGTCTATGTACATAACTTTGTTAAATAGAGTTACGCACCCCATTAAATAGATAGTAATACATATGTAATATATACGCTATAGTCAAGGTACAGATCATAATAATTGTGCTACAGCCTACTCGGTTTGTTTTTTTTATCGAAGTAGGACTACCTTCTTTTGGTTTCAAACTGACTTTCATGCTAATGAAATCATGGATACATTTTTGTATTATCAGTTTTATGAATGAATATTGTTGTTACTATAGTCGATTTTTTTTTTCGGCTGGTGTAAAATTCGTCAACATAATACACCTGGCTGAGGAAGGACACAGAGGATCTCTGTTTTTTAAACAATATCTCTACACACCAAGTTATTTCGAACATTTCCATTCTCTCAAGAACATTATGAATAAATACAAGAGCAAACTAGACAAAAAAAAAATAATAATCACCTTGCATTAATGTAAACAAGAAAACAAGAGAAATGAAAATTAGTGCGATTGTCAATTTTTTCTATCGTTAATGTTTAATGAGTCAGTGTTTAGAGCGAATTGTTTAGGGTTTAGTGAGTATGCGTTTAGTGAATGTTTATGAGTAAGTGTTTGATGAATGTTTAGGGTTTAGTGACTGTTTAATGTCAGTATTCAGTGAATGTTTACTGAGTCTTTACGGTTTAGTGAATGTTTTGTGAATGTTATTGAATGTTTACTGTGTAAGTATTCAGTGAATGTTTTGTCTTAAGGGGTTTTAGTAAATGATATGTGAATGTTAAGTGAACGTTTAGTGAATGCCTTGTGAATGGTAGTGTTTTAGTGAATATTTAGTGTGTAAGTATTCAGTGAGTGTTTAGGGTTTTTAGTGAAAGTTTTTGCGAATTTTAAGTGAGCGTTTAGTGAATGTCTTGTGAATTTTAGTGTTTAGCAAATGTTTAGTATGTAAGTGTTTATTAAGTTTTTAATGAGTGGATGTTCATTCACTGTTTAGTATTTAATAAGTATTTGGGGCTTGTAAGCTAGTATTTAATAGGTGTTTGGGGTTTTAGTGAATGTTCAGTGTTTAATTAATGCTTAGGATTAAGTGAGTGTTTAGTGAATGTTTACTGAGTGTTTGGGGTATAATGAATATTTAGTAAATTTAGTATTTCAAGTGTTTAGTGAGCATTTAGTGTATAGTGAGTGCCTAGTGAGTGTTGGGTATTCAGAGTGTTTTGTGTTATTGAGAGTGTGTGTGAGTGTATGTTAAGTGTGTGTGTGTGTGTGTGTGTGTGTAGTGAATGTATGCAAGTGTGAGTGTTTACTGAGTAAGTGCATTGTGAGTGTTGGTGGTTAGTGATTGTACATTACTGTTTGGTTAGTGGCTTCGCTACCATATGCAAAGAAAGTCCTGTATTTACACAGGAACCATTTATGATTGACACTGCTTAGATCCAAGAGCAGATGCTTAGGCCTGACCACAATGGTTGAGTGCTTAGGTGTGTTTTCGTAAGGTAATTTTTCTCTGTGAAATTGGGTCGAATAATAATAATAATAATAATAATAATAATAATAATAATAATAATAATAATAATAATAATAATAATAATAATAATAATAATAAAGATTAAAAAAAGTAATAGTAATAAAATATAGTACTAAGAGCTGGACCGAGACCTTTCAATATGGCCTTCCGAAGTCACTCTCGGCTGAGATCGCTACTCCAGTGATTGACGCCCTATGCCTTGCACACAGCTGACATATTTGCACATTCGGTTGTCAAATTTTTTATGACTGTTGGAGACGCATTATAAATCATATTAACAGTGGTAAATGCATTGAACAGACGTGAGGATATATATGATGTTAGTGCCTGTCTACTGGATATAATGAACAAATAAAGAAAAAAATATTACTAGGGAGAAAATTAGCCGAATAATGGTCGTCAAAGCCAGCATCGATAGAATGTATTGAAATACATTACATAGGCTGCCTGTGGTGCGTGCTGGCGGGAAAGTTAAGAGACAAACGCACTCGGCTGGCTTTTAAACATCAAACTGTGTATCATTTTTATTTAAGTTTAGATTTTCTTCCCTGAATATATATGGTACCTGATACTTGGTGATAGTGTACAGATCAATTTGAGTGAGGCAGCCGAAAATAAGTGGACTTTTAGATAACTGACATGATATTATAGGCCAACTTAATTTGGGAGTCAGGAGCTCCAAGTTGTATGATCGTCACTTCGGGAGGGGGAATAAAATGGTGGGGGAAAATGTTTTAATCTTTATAGTTAGCTTATCCTGAACAATTCATTCACATTTCCGTTTCAGTAATTATTTGTGTTGTGATACATCATCTCTTTGTGAATGTGAGGGTGTTTAAAACGGCTCTTTATGATGGACTTTGGTCTTAATATCAATCGAATTCCCATATCCGATAAAATTTCATTTCATCCACACGAACCAACAGCAACTAAAGAACAATTCATTAATGGTAAGACACGGTTGGGCTACGAACCTCGACATGGCTGCAGTGTCCTAACTATAGGCAAGAAAAGAAAATGACCAAAGACGCTATTAAAGCGAGAATACTTATCTTACATTTCTTTTTTAGAGGAACTGAGAGTGGCACCATATGACTGGTTTAATTATTCAAAAATGGCTCAGCACACATACTTGTAGCTGTTGTCAATTGTGACCCCCTCCCATTCAGATAAAATACTTTTAAATACTTTGTGTGAAGTTATAACTAACTCCAAACCAAAGATAGTGCTAATATTTATATATAGATAATATATATATATATATATATATATATATATATATATATATATATATATACATATATATATATATATATATATATATATATATATATAATATATATATATATATATATATATATATATGTGTGTGTGTGTGTGTGTGTGTGTGTGTGTGTGTGTGTGTGTGTGAAACTATAGAAAGTAGACAAAGCCTAGGAAGTCTCACACATAGTATTTATATAGATGTGATGGAATTAATGAAGTGAAATATTCCATACTTTCAATAGGAATTTTAAAAAATAACTCCCGCAGTAATTCTTATCCTGAAACATCACAATATTTCTTAAATTTTTTTGCCTTTTACATTTTATCAGGCTTACGATTTTCAGATACTTACCATATTTCTAATATTAATATGCCTATGATAAGATTTTGAAATATTTCAAGGTGTCCCACCTCTCCCTTCCAATCGTTGGTTATGTCTGTGAAAGGGTAACCACCCACTAAAATGTCTGGCATTACCATCACAGCATTCTAGGATACGAAGTGCTATTGGGTGGTTACAAATTTTACTTTATATCTCCGATGTTGGATGCAGATCCTGTCTCCCCCTCCCCTCCCTCTCCCCCTCCCTACTCGTTGTGGGGTGTCTGCCAGAGGGTAACCACCCTCAAAATGTCTGTCATTACCACCACAGTACTCTAGGATGTGCAGTGCTATTGTAGTACAGATTTTACTTGGTATCTCCAATGTTTGGATGCAGTTCTTGGCTCCCCCTCCCCTCCCCCACTCGTTGTGGGGTGCCTGTCAGGGGGTAACTACCCACTAAAAATATCTGTTCATTACCACTGCAGTACTCTAGGCAGTGCAGTGCTATTGTAGTACAAATTTTACTTGGTATCTCCATGTTAGATACAAATCCTGTCACCCCCTCCCCCTCCCCATTGTTGTGGGGTGGGGTGTCTGTCAGGGGTAACCACCCACTAAAATGTCTGGCACTACCATCACTGTACTCTAGGATGTGCAGAACTATTGTAGTACAGATTTTTTACTTGGGTATCTCCATGTTAGATGCAAATCTGTCTCCTCCCCCTCCCTCCCCACTTTTGTTGTGGGGTGTCTGTCAGTGGTAACCACCCACTAAAATGTCTGGCACTAACCATCACAGCATTCTAGGATGTGCAGTGCAATTGTAGTACAAATTTTACTTGGTATCTCCAATGTTGGATGCAGATCCTGCCTCCCCCTCCCCACTCATTGTGCGTCTGTCAGGGTAACCACCCACTAAAACGTCTGTCATTACCACCACAGTATTCTAGGATGTGCAATGCTATTGTAGTGTAAATTTTACTCGGTATCTCCTAAGTTGGATCTAGATCCAATTAACCCCCCCTTTTCAGTGCGTCTGTCAGGGGGAACCCACCCTCCAAAATGTCTGTCACTGGTCATTCTATAATCATTAGAGTCTGCAGATATATTATATATTAGTTTCATCGGTATCTCATATATTGGATCTAGACCCAAAATCTAACGAGCAATTAGTGGTGCTTGTTAAGTAAGCCACCCAAAATATTTTCGGCAGACGGTCAGTTTCACAGTTTACAAGTCTACTCCTAAATACCAGTAGGGGTTACAGTCGGTATCTCGTTCGTTGTATCTCAACGGTCCGGGCTGCCGCTCTATTCTGGTTGGTTCCGAATAGTTTGTTCTGTCGGTATCCCTTATTCCTGTTCATGTACCGTTGGCATTAAGCCTCTGTTTTACATCTTCTATTGTGTTGTTTAGTCCCCTCACGTGTACTTTGTATTGGTCGTTCAGTTCCTCCCTTGTTTTCTTGCTTCTTAGCCTTTTTTTTTGTCATCTCTTTCAGTTTACTCAAGTCAGATCTCATCACCATGATTTGCTTTTCCAGGCGCCTTTTCCAAGGAGGTTGCTGTTTTGGTTTATGTTGGGTTGGTTGTGCTGGTGTTGTTGGTGTTCGAATCCCCATCAGTTCTGCTACTAATCTTGCTCCCGCATATGCCAAGTTATTTGTTTCTGTGATACTGGTGGTGTCTATTATGCCCATTATTTCATTGGCCTCACTTGTTTTCTCCCTTAATTTCTTGGTGTTGTAGGCTTTCATGGAGGTGATCTTTGTTCTCTCTGTATCTGGCTCCATCCATTGTCTAATCTTTTCTACCCATTCCGTCCTCTCTGTTACATCGTCAGTGTTTCTTCATGTGTCGTTGTTTGATACCTCATCATCACTGTCGTCTTCTGTGGCATCGTCTCTCAGTTCGTCTTCGTGTAATTTGTTGTCGTGTGACATTTCCCTTTCCAGTTCTTCTCTTTCTGTTGGGGAGAGCCAGTTCTTTTTCTTTATGTTCCTTACTTGGTCTGCCAGCCTCTGCTCTGTTTGGGGGGTGTTATTCCTCTCATTCCAGATGTTGACCAATCTTCTTCTATATCCTCTCTCCGTCGGGATGCTTCTGATGTATCATCTCCATATTTCCTTATTTTCTTCTCTCGTCCATTTCTTCCTCTGGTTTGCTTCTGTAGCTCAAATCTCAGGCTGTTGATTACTGTCGTTGTGGTGGTCAGTTGCTGGATGACGACCTCCAAGTACATGACTGTCTTCCCCTTCAAATGGGTTGAATACCTGGTTGCCGGACGAAGCTCTTCTGTTGCCAGAGGTTCCATTTATGTCATTGTCGTTTATTCCTTCATTTCTTTCCATCATTGCTGAGTTTTTCTATTTAACCCATAGCTGGACCCTACCCCATCAGGGATAGGTACTCATTTACAGCTGAGTAGACTGAGGAAATTATGGTAAAGATCCTTTCCCAAGTAATCAACGCCGAGGAGAGCGGTCACCCATCCAACTACTGACCAGCCCCAATGTTGCTTAACTTTACTTAAGTCCATTGACAACCTAACCCACTCCTCCACGGCTCCACATATTATCATTATCTTTATTATTATTATGAACATAAGCACTGGAATTTTAAGACCTTGTAATACGACCTATACAAACCTCAAGATCTTAATTATGTATACATACTAAGCCATCAAAATAAAGGGTATTGTGTTTTTTTTATGTTTCTATGGATAAACTGTGTTCATTTTTATCATGAATAAATTGTCGACTGAATTGATTTGGGAGATATTTATTTATTTTTTTTTTTAGATAAATTTCAATTTCAAAACAACATCTTTCGCGAATCAGAATGTTATTTTTTCCCGGTATTTTTTTAAAGGGAAGTTTTTTATGTTAATCCTTCCTCCTCACAACAGCCTCCTTCCCCCCTAACCCCCAAGCCCCGCCCCTTGAGCTTGTGGTTGTTTTATCTTCCGAAAACTCCACGAATTTGGTTAAATATTAATAAACCTTCTGAGAAAAAAATCGACATAAATCAGTAATCCTCTTTGGCTAGAGATCTTGTGTTCGTCGTATTTCTTTTTCGGATTTTATTCAATAGAATTATTTTTCTCCCTCCATCCATTTCTTTCTATGGATGATGAAAAACGTGGATGACTAAGGTAAGAGTCGTGGATAACCGAGGTGAAATTCCGGGATTCCAGGATTTTAATGGTGCTTTCTGCTCGTTCCAGATAGGCTAATTTTGACTGGCTTTTAAGAACACTATTCCCTCCAAAGTCTAAACCATTCGAAATGTATATAGCATGAATGTCTGTTATATTTATTTCTCTCTCTCTCTCTCTCTCTCTTCTCTCTCTTCTCTCTCTCTCTCTCTCTCTCTCTCTCTCTCCATCGTTTCTCTTTCCTTTCGTGGAATTTGTATATATATATATATATATATATATATATATATATATATATATATATATATATATATATATATATATATATATATATATATATACATATATATATATATATATATATATATATATATATATATATATATATACATACATTAACAACGGGAGCGTCGCCCCCTCTATTTTCATATAGGTAACATTAGGCCAGAATGGAAGAGTGGAAGGCGAACTGGTAACACTCAGTCTCTCTCTCTCTCTCTCTCTCTCTCTCTCTCTCTCTCTCAACCTCCACTCTCTCTCTCTCTCTCTCTCTCTCTCTCTCTCTCTTTCTCTCTCTCTCTCTCTCTCTGTCTCTCTCTCTCACACACACACAACCCACACTCCATTATTTAAGGTCACCAAATCAGAGTCGAAGCTACAAAATTATACGTTTATTTAAAGCAAAGTACTAATTGAATAATTCAGATTCTTACAAGGCAATTAATAGAATGATAATTCATAGTTCAAGTCTCACAGACAACCCCCGGTATTTTAATAGTCTTAATCAGTATTTAGTCACACCAATTATCTCTTCTCCAAAACACAGTCCCCTCACTAGGACGCTGAGTCCCCTCACTAGGATACTTAGTCCCCTCTACTAAATCCACCTGTTTAAAAGACAGGAGAACACACTAGTGAGCACACACAATTGCAAAGACAAAGTCAAAAGATTAAATGAAATAGAACATCTTTACAAAATATCAAAGTAAGAGACAAGTAAGCTTCAACTTTGGCTAAATCACAGTAACTTCTCTAACTTACTTCTCCAAACTCACACACCAGTACACACAATCCAGAACTCACAGTAACTCCATGGACTTCTGCACTCACATTTCAAACTCGCAAAAAAAAAAAAAAAAAAAAAAAAAGTAATGAGCCCAAGAAAAAAAAAATCACATAAGCCCAGACCCAAAAATCAAAAATGTTCTCTTAAGCTCTGATATTTCAATAACCCACAAAATCAATAAAAACTCTCTTCACCGCTCACATAATTAATCTCAATGAGATTCTTAATGTCAAATGCCCATTTCATTTGTGAAATCACAACCCTGATAAATTACATCTCCCGTCCAAAAAGAAATGCTATTTAAAGCTCAGTCCCCAATTACATCTCTCATAATAAAAGGAAAAAAAAGAAAAAAAAAATAATGACAAGTGAACTTACCCCATCACAAAGCACATAATATATGCATGATATACATAACCCCGCGTTTTCCCCCAACAAATGCAATATGCATAGTTACAGAATTTTCCCATCGCAACTTTTCAAGCTATCGGACACGGCCAGAAAGCAACCCATCACACATGCACTTTAATGAAATGGTATGGTCAACATTTCCAGATATTGCAAAAACTCTGAGCAATCACCACTAGAGGAAAAGAGGTCATCACACTGGACTCATCACAGCGTTTGCAGCAAAAATCCACCTGCGGACACGTCAGGTGCTCAAACTGCAGCATAAAAATGTCAAGTCAAACTTCCAACTTTGGAAACCAATGATTCTCAAAAAATGGTTCTATACTGACACCAAGTAAGCACATTTCACAAAATTATCTCCAGGATATGACTAAGGTGTTCAAAATCTGTCTCAAAGACATAACTCTCACATAATACTGCCCAATTATATAAAAAATTATCACCTATTTGGGATAAAAAAAACTACGATGAACTATATGCCCCCAAAAATAACTCACTGGTGAACATAAAAAATGCAACATCTCCATAGGACCACAATGCAGTAATGCCACTCGCTTCCAATTAGTCACGAAACCAAAAAGAAACACAGAACTCTTCTCTTGGCTCATAAAAACTCCAGGAATTCAAGTAAAAAAAAAAAAATCTTAACCACAAAAAAGGTCACCCCCAAAGATTAATTCTACCCACACACACACACACACACACACACACACACACACATATATATATATATATATATATATATATATATATATATATATATATATATATATATATATATATATATATATATATATATATATATATATATATATATATATATATATATATATATAAGTCATATCACATTACGTGATTCATAAACTATATCGAGCTACAATGTCCTTTAATATCTAATTCGCTCTACCTCGGAATTAATATATTTTCATATAGCTTAACCGAAGGGGAATTTTTTCTCGATAATAGATTTACCTGTACTTGGGCGCGAACGCAGGTACATTATAAATCCAGGAACGTCAGTGGAAGCGATACCACCCACCGCGAGAGGCTTAAAAGGTATATGTCGTCTCTCACCTCAAATACTTTCTCGCGCTGAAGTATTCGTTGGTTTGGAGACAACATCAACCCGCCTCGACTCCGGTAGTTAAGTACCGCTTTTGACAACACGTAGCATTTTACATAAGTCATATCACATTACCGTGATTCATAAACATATATCGAGCTACAATGTCCTTTAATATCTAATTCACTCTACCTCGGAATTAATATATTTTTCATATATGCTTAACCGAAGGGGAATTTTTTCTCGATAATAGATTTACCTGTAATATATATATATATCTATATATATATATATATATATATATATATATATATATATATATATATATATATATATATATATATATATATATATATATATACAGTGGTACCTCGAGATACGAAATTAATCCATTCCGAGACGGCCTTCGTATTATGAGTTTTTCGTATCTTGGAATCCACATTTTAACATTTGAAAATAGCTAATCCGTTCCAAGCCCTCCAAAAACACCCCAGTAAATTATATTTCCAGGCCTAAAACACATGTTCTAGGGTTACGACGGAAGAAATATGTCTCCAAAAAGGCAAAATACTGTACATACTTTGAGTAATATTAACTGCATTGTAATGTTTTAACCTCATTTTTACTGCATATATTAGGACTTTAGCATATGTCCCTTAGCAATAAGCCTAGCCTATGTTAGCGGTTGCCTACTGTAGCCTAGTCTATGATTCTGACATCTAAACCTAAGAGCTAAAAGCTTATAATATGCCAATAAAATGTATAAATAATCAGTATGTACTCATTTCAAATAATTATTAATTAATCATAACCTATAATACACAAACAAAGAAAAAACAAACCTTCCAATCGATTGTTTACATTCTTACGAGTATCGAACGAGCGCCAAGCAATCATTTTTCCTAGCACACAGTAAGCCATAAATTGTCATTAATATCTCTCTTCAACTAATGAAACCACCAAATAGTATAATAACCATTCATTTCTATTCTTTATTCTATCTTTACCTAATGGAGATACCGAGTTACTGACAGCTGTAATGAAAGATACGTAATACGTAACGTAATAATAAAACAGAAGAAGAATTCTAAAAAATACGTATTTGTTGGCAGACTAATTTATTTTATATTTTCTGATATCTAATTCACATTTTTTTTATTAAATATATTGCATGTACTCATTTCAAATAATTATTAAGTAACCATTAACTATAATAAACAAAACAAAAAAAAAAGCTTCTAAACGTCTGTTTACATCCAGCACTTACTAGTATCGACGATCGCCAAGCAATCACTTTTACACAGTAAGCCATAAATTTTCATTATCTCTCTTCAACTACTGAAAACTACCAAACAGTATGATAACCATTCATTTCTATTCTTTATTCTATCTTTACCTAATGTTTTTTTTTTTTTTATTAAATGTATTGCATGAATAAGTTTTCAATTTACAGCAAACTTTTACCAATAGAATACTTAAAGCACAAGGGGTAGATGCTGACCAATAGGAGAGCAGGACCTTATGGGGTGACTAGCATCAGGAACCAATGGCGGGAGAGCGGGAGGATGGTGGCGAGTTTTTACTCAGTTGGCGGGCGCAGGAGTTTTAAAATTGTTCTCGGTGGTCCGGGCGAATCTCGGGACTTTACAGAAACAACCTTTCGTATCTTGAAAACTTTTCGTATGTAGAGCAGTAAAATTTTTCGGTACTGGCGTTTCCGTAACTTGGATTTTTGTTTCGTAAGTTGAGCCTTTTCGATCTCCGAGGCGTACCTACTGTATATATATATATATATATATATAGATATATATATATATATATATATATATATATATATATATATATATATATATATATATATATATAGATATATATATATATATATATATATATATATATATATATATATATATATATATATATAATATATATAGTATATATAGATATATATATATATATATATATATATATATATATATATATATTATATATATATATATATATATATCTATATATATATATATATATATATATATATATATATATATATATATATATATATATATATATATATATATATATATATTATATATATATTATCACCATATTGATAATAAAACCACTCCGGTGATAAAAATATTTTCTTCCATTTAATTAATAACCACACACATATTCCCTCTTATTTCACCAATAACCACATGTTAATAAAAACCACCACTCCAGCAATAAAAAAATATTCACCTCTGTTTCACCAATAACTCCATGTGGAATAAAACAAGTTTCCAAGAAATATTGTATCTCCAAGCAGGATAATAAAAAAATGTAACTCCATCTCTAAAAAAATGCACTCAAAGCATCCAGCTGACTCACTCATAAATATTGCCCATATCTCCTCAAAAATGTGTCTCCATTTGCAACAAAGATGGCTGCAAAATAATTGAACTAAACATAGCTCTCACCATCATAGGCCTAGACTGTGGAATATTAAAAAAGAATTAAAAAAATATCAAATGGCCAAAATATTATACCTCCAAAATTATATCTCCAAAATTATATCTCCAATTCTCCAGGAAAATAACTCAATGTTATAGTCAAAAACTATAAACTCTCGTTTTCAGCAAAATAACTGCTAAAAAAGGCAAAACTCGGCAAAAAAATTGGTCCGGGAAAGTTCTAAGAAAAATAATCACCAATGTGCCAAAACTCATTTACAACAAAAATCCAAATTTCAAAGTGTCTAAATCCAAACAGACTTCTCCATATGCACTACGACATAGGCCACTAGAGACATAACCAAGTTTCCTATCTCTGGCAAAGTTGTCACAAATACAAAAATGGTATTTTGCAAGAAACCCACAACTTCTGGAACACAAATATCCAGAAAAAAAATGAAGTGCCATTACGTATGCATTCAAAAAAATGCAAAAATTCTCCTATAAATCTCTCTGTAGCATTAAGCAGCTGAAATTATAAACACATTCCTGCACAATGACTCCTAGTCAGGAACTGAGATATTAAAAAAATTCACACAAACTGGAGAGAAAAAATGAATTCAAACCAGCTCATGATAAAAAATCTTGTGTCAGCAATGGCTAACGTCCAAAAAAGGAAAAAAGAAAAATCAACGGCACTGTTAACTATCCCCGTGACTCACGTAGAAGTCAAGCAATTCTCTGCTAAACTCATAAAAAAGGAAAAAAAATGTGTCGTTAATTCTTCCCAAATTAAAAAAAAAAAAAAAAAACAACGCCACCCTCGATAGCATTACAACACCCATGTTAGTATATTAAAAAAAATCACCAGTATTAGTATAAAAAACATCACCAATGTTAATGCTTGCCCATTCACCAAAAATTCAGCACAAAATTCACCAGAAGTTCAGCAAAATTCAGCACAATTCACCAATATTCAGCCAGATTCATCACCCATGAACTGCTGATATATTTTCCAAAGTTATAAAAACTCAGTATATAATTAACCACAAAACTTCCCCCATAATTCATTTTAATAATTCTCCATAATATAATTATCTGTACTAATTATAAAATAATCTCCCATGAAATATCTCAGATCTCCTGTAAAATATGTCTCAAGTAATGATAATTCTACTTATGTACCTCTCCCGTAAAATATCTCTAGTAATAATAATAATTCTCCATAGTCAGTCTCCTTAAATATCTCCAGTAAGGGCATTAATATTGCCATTCCTCCGGTATACACAATCAACACCACCCATCACTAGGCATTACCACTCCCGGGTATCATCATCATTCAGCACTCATCACCAGTCAGCACCCCCGGGCATCACCATTCACCACCACTCGGCAATCACCACCGGAAAGCTCCATCTTAAAGTAATCTCCCCAACACCAATCAAATCTCCATTAAAAGATAACAATAATCTCTGTGTCCCCATTTATAATTATGCCTTCCAAAGCATAAGAAAAACTTACACCACATCCCATATGTATTCCATTTCCTTTTCTTTTGACTCAAGAGATAGGAAAAATTCTTTCTAAAAAAATACCCTATGGGCATCTCACATCATCAACCAATCATTATCAGCTGATGTCCTTGCATTGGAAATTCATTATCCAAGGCCAGATTTTTCCCCCAAAACCCCGACACAAAGAAAAAAAAAGAAGGAATTCACCCCCCACTAAAAATGAAAGGAAATAGAACATCTTTACAAAATATATAGGTAATTTTGGCTGATTTCCAAGAAAACTGAACCTATTATTTTTAGATAAGATTCTGCCAAAAAAAAAGGGGATTCCTGACTCATACGCAAAACTATTACGAGCTGACGGGATGAGGTTCTATAAATAACCAGACTATCGAATGTTGCATGTTAACAAGCAATGCAAGATGTTAAAGAACTGGGGAATTGCAATCCTATATGCAATCCTCCAATATCTGCGTGTCTCTCAAGTATCCTTGATATTGTTTCTGCTTTTTCATTTCTCTTAATTGCTTAAATGGATCAGTTCAGGTCAAACGAAGAGCTTTATTTTTAACGCGAGGAATGAGGAGACGAGCCAGTGTCATTCCACGCTTAAACGCCATCATCGCTGACACACTGCAGCTGCAGAACTGTCTTTTATTTTTCTTGTAAGCAAGAAGTTCTCTCACAAATATTCGTGACTTTTCGTAAGGTTTCAAACAGAGAGATAGAGAGAGAGAGAGAGAGAGAGAGAGAGAGAGAGAGAGAGAGGAGGGGGGGGGGCGGGGCTTGCAGAACTGACTTTCTTATCTCTTTTTAAAATGAAGTTCCCTCACAAAAATTCGTGATTTTTACATATGGTGTTCAAATTAGGCCAGGATACAGGAATCCCGTAGCCTACAGTAGTGATATCCTATAGAAATTTATAGCTTAAATTTAACATTAATCTTTGATATGTGATTCTAAGTCAAAGGTCTCTCGAAAGTTTCTTGTTTTTATAAGATTTATGTATATTAGAGAGACCACTTTGATTGTTTCGTGTATCGTTTTTTTTTTTTTTAGATAAGCTAATGTTAAATTTAAGCTATAAATTTCTATAGGATCTCACTACTGTAGGCTACGGGATTCCTGTATCCTGGCCTAATTTGAACACCGTATGTAAAATCACGAATTTTTGTGAGGGAACTTCATTTTTAAAAAGAGATAAGAAAGTCAGTTCTGCAAGCCCGCCCCCCCCCTCCTCCTCTCTCTCTCTCTCTCTCTCTCTCTCTCTCTCTCTCTCTCTCCTCTCTCTCTCTCTCTCTCTCTGTTAGAAAACCTTACGAAAAGTCACGAATATTTGTGAGAGAACTTCTTTCTTAAAAGAAAAATAAAGACAGTTCTGCAAGGTCTCTCTCTCTCTCTCTCTCTCTCTCTCTCTCTCTCTCTCTCTCTCTCTCTCTCTCTCTCTCTCTTGCTGTTATTGCGTCCAAGCCTCTCTCAAAATATATAAAGCATTTCGGGAGAAGTGAGGGAAAGGAGGAGAAGAAGAAGAAGAAGTAAACAAAATGTAACTTATTCCCTCGGGAGGAGAAACCGAACGTGAACGAGGCTTCCCTTTTTCCTCTCTTAGTTTTTATCACCTTTTCCTCTTCTCTCCCAAAAAGCTACAGCAAATCAAATAAAGAAAAGAGAGGTAAATCTATTTTTCAATTTTTCTTCCTCGACGACTTTTCAACTTTTAATTCGGTTTCCCCCAAGAGTTGGGACATAATGTCTAGCAGCTTTTGAATTGGAGATTGGATATTTTTGTTTATTCTTGCATGTATGTGATTGCATATTCAGTGGCCTGAGTGTTTTTAGCAATAGATAAACGAAGATTTCATGATGATAGTATATACGAACTTACTACTACGTCCCAAGTACCAATTGACTTCTACGCAAATATAGTTTCAATATTTATTTCTTTATCTTTATATTTATGTAATTAACCGTATTTTTCATTTATTTATTTACATATTCATTTATTATTTTACTTCATTTTTTATCTTCATTTGTCCATCTATACTCTATCGCCTCACAAAAAAATGCAATGCTTTTAATTTCACGTGATTGAAACAAATATATTGGTCTTCCCCTTTGTTTAACTGGAGAGAGAGAGAGAGAGAGAGAGAGAGAGAGAGAGAGAGAGAGAGAGAGAGAGAGAGAGAGAGAGAGAGAGAGAGAGAGAGAGAGAGAGAGAGAGGATAATTTAATAAAAGTTCGTGGTTCCTATATCATTCACTCCTGATTCAGCATGAAAGCATATTCCTCTCCATCATTGTCAAGTTGTAATGTCAATCGCTTCATAGCAAAGAAAGATAAAGGAAAGGAAAACGCATCTTCGAGAAGTTCTGCAGCAAGGAGGCATTCGCGCCCGTGATGGACGCCTGTTCTCATGATTGTTCTGGAATCGTTGGGTGTGTTGGGAAACGCAACAGGCGCCGAAGTGTCGTGAGAAACGCCGCGATTTCTGATGCAATACATCTTCGAGATTCTTCTAAATCGTTCCCGTAATCTCGGGAGCCTGTGACGCTCGCTGATAGCCCCGCCCCCAGATTCTGACGAAGTAGGAGAGATCAGAGTAAGAGAGCAGAGATCATCAGTAATAGTCATAGATCAGATCATCAGTGAGAGCACAGCAGCAAAAATCAGAGATCATCAGAGAGAGATAAGAGAAGAAGGAACCGACGAAGGATCAGAGAGGAAAAGTCGCCCGAGAATTGGTCGAATTCTAGTCAAGTCGTCGTGTCGTCAGGAGTGGACGACCGAGTTATTTCGACGTTGAGCAAGACTTCAGAGAAGAAATGTTCTGCGAGAGGTTTTGAGAAGTTCCTGTTCTTCGAGTATCATGAATAGACATTATTTTCCGCAATACGGAGTCAAGAAGTCGTCTGCAATTGCAGTTCTCCTTTTGTGAAGCCATCGCTTCAAGTCGCAAAACTGGTCGGCAAGTACTTTCATTACCCCACCGTCTCCCCAGTTCTCGCATTGTAAGATTTTGCCTTTTTTATGTAAATAGGAGATGCTATTCTGCATTTATCTTTGTTAGTAAGCTTGTAAATAAACCTTTGTTGTGTTAGTGTTTCTTTCCATATTCGTATCCCCAGTTTCAACTGCTGGTGTTGAATTCTTTTTGTTTATCATAATATCGAACTTGGAGCGGACCTCTCAGAGGCCGTAACACAAGTCTAGTCTGACAAGAGGTCTACTCCACTTCTTCTCACGTACGATATCGAATATTAAATTTTAGATTTTTTTCCCCCATCTCCCAAAAGCTCGCTGTTCCAAACGAATGTGCTGTCTAAGGATGTTTTTCACGATTTATGAGACAATTGGTATTTATAATAAGGGGGAAATTGGTTTAACTTCTTCTTTGAAATATTTAGTATTCCAACTTTGCTTACAGGACAGAGTCATGGTTGATTTTTTTTTAAAGGACAGAGACTTGGCTGAATTATTTTTTATAAAGGCAGATACATGGCTGATTGTTTAAAGGACAGAGACTTTGCTGAAATTATTTTTAAGGATAGAGACTTGGCTGCATTATTTCTATAAGGACAGAGACTTGACTGCATTGTTGTTTTAATGGACGGAGACTTGGCTGAATTGTTCTTATAAGGGCAGAGACTTGGTTGAATTGGTTTTTAAAGACAGAGACTTGGCTCTATTGTTTTATTTTTAAAGAACGAAGACTTTGCTGATTTATTATAAGGACAGAGTCTTGGCTGATTTTTTTAAAATGACATAGGCTTGTCTGAATTGTTTTTTTTAGGACTGAGACTTGTCTGAATTATTTTAAGGACAGGCTTGGCTGTATTTTTTTTAAAGGACGGGGACTTGCGTGTATTTTATTTTTATGAACAGAGTCTTGGCTGATTTTTTAAGGGACAGATACTTGGCTGAATTGCTTTTTGTTAAAAAACAGAGCCTTGGCTGAATTAGTTTTTAAAGACAGAGACGTGACTGAATTGTTTATAAAGGACGAAGACTAAGCTGTATTGTTTTTTAAGGACAGAGACTTGCCTGATTCTTTTTTTTTTTCGTTTTTACCTAATCTCAGTTAAGTT
>NC_087201.1:164795206-164807706 GCF_015104395.2 Macrobrachium nipponense
ACACTGGCTTTCAAAGAAATTCTGGTTTCTCACGAATCAGTGTCTTTAGCGTGTCTTGTAGATTAAGATAACTGTAGAAAAAGAACAATACACGATATTAAAAGAAAAAAAACTTATATTGATTTCTTATCATTTTAGATAAATAAAAGAACATTGATATCTCGTACGTCAAAAAATTTAAGTAACACATCACACACTGCCTGGGAAATAAAAACAAATGCAATCAAATTGAAAAATAACACATGACCTTAGAAATAAACGAAAATAAATCAAATTAAAAAATCATGTACGACCTGAGGGGAAAAAATTCAATTGAAAAATCTCGCGTGACAAGAGAATTAAAAATGTAATTCGGTTAAAAATCACAAGCAACCCAAGAGCTTCATGAAACCTTGAAAATAAAACAAAAACAGTAGTCCACCTTCAAGAAAAAATAGTTGAGTAAATATATACATCTCAGCAGAAATGATTCTAGGAAGAACATCGATATAAATTGTAATACGAATCGCAACCTTTCGAAAAAAAAAACTCATGTCAATAATTATTTTTCTGGTATCTAAACCCCTTTTACGAAATAAGAAATAAGAAGAGACACCGATTGTAGTTTATGCTTGAGGGAATAAAAGCTAAAAAAAATAAAGGTGAAAAATTCTAAATAAAACTGCAGAGACAGCAACTCAAACTACTAGTAGTCGATTTAGAAAATGGTGCTGACGTAAATATCTGAGCCATAAAAAAACTTTTTTTTTTCATCGAAATGTTCACCCTTGACCTAAAGCCTTCAGAATATTTACTTCGATGAAAAGAAGCTTTAGAATTTCCTCAAGTAAAACTAACGCGAAGATTATATAATCAAATATCTATGATCGTACTCCATTGCCAGTTGGTACGTTGATTTCTCCTTGGACTCATTCATCAATTCGTATTCTTACTGAGGATTTCCCCCTTCTTATAACCCCGTAGGGGGGGCGGGGTGTTAGTGCCGTCAGTGCACCTCATTCAGCGCAATGTAGACATTACTTAAGGTTCTTTGCAGCGTCCCTTCGGCCCCTAGCTGCAACCACTTTCATTCCTTTTACTGTACGTCTGTTCATAATCTCTTTCTTCCATCTTACTGTCCACCCTCTCCTAACAATTGTTTCATAGTGCAACTGCCTTGAGTAGGTTTTCCTCCTGTAACACCTTTCAAACCTTTTGCTGTCAATTTCCGTTTCAGCGCTGAATGGCCTTAGTTGCCCCAGTGCTTGGCGTAATGCCAAATCTATATAAATCAAATCCCTGCTCATAATAAGGGTAAAGAATTACATTTGTTATAGCTTGATATTCATCGATATCTGTAGTGAAAGATGATTTAGATCTTAGACATTTGATGATAAGTAACCAATGTACGAAGGTTTTAACTTCCTTGGCCAACAGTTATAGTAAACTAATTGCCTGGTTTGTAGCGGATATTTCTATACATCGACGATAGAATAGAAACTATGATTTTTTAGTTAATGTGTAGAACATTTGAAGCTTCGTACGTTGAAATGCCTTAGCTTATATCAGATTAACGACTGTGATATCCAGTTTTATTTCGAGGTGTGATGGGGTTAGCATTAAATCAAACTTATTAATAAATATAAGATTATTTCCTAAGGTCTACAAAATTTGACCTGATTTATTGAGATGTTTGCTGATGTGGCACGGCAGCTAGATGTGCCAGTGAGTCAATATGCAAGTCTTACAACTGTAATAATCTGTTTAATCTGTGCTTATTCCTGAAGCCATCAAAGATACAAAGAGGTGCCTTAGTGTTAAAAATTTGTACCAGGTACATTTGTTTTAGGAACAGATCCATTATAGGTCTTATAATTCTTTTACATTTATGTTTCTACCTTTTTCTCCATCTATTTCTAGATACCCAGGTCATCAAAACGTAGAGACGTAAGCTTTATGCAATAAATAAACCATATACTACCGTTAAAGGTGATAGAAGCAATTATATATAACTGCCTCTCTTTTTCTTGATATCCAACTCGTATGAATTAGATACGAGTGTTTTACGCAGTAAACAAATACTCCACTTGTGTTACAGATGATACAAGCAAAATATATAAGCGATGAAAGTCCAAGTTCATGTGATATTTCAGTATTCATACCAGAATTCTCTGCACTGTGCAATTTCAACTCACGCGTTGAATTTTAGAAATATGCAAATATGTCCTTTTAATAAAGAGGCCTTGGGAGACTTACTGCAGATAAATTCTGTTAAGAGGTAAAGGAAAACACTCAGTTTATAGTTACGAGCATTTGAGTATATAAAGAGAGAAAGGAAGGAAAAAAATAATGTATGATCCTTTTTTGCCTGAATGCCTTATGGGGTATTAAAATTAAGAATCGTATATTGGTACGAATTTTAATTGCATGTACTTCACAAATTAATAGTTATTCTCATTGAGATTAGGAATAAACATCAATAGTTATTCTCCTTGAGATTAGGAATAATCATCAATAGTTATTCTCGTTGAGATTAGGAACAAACATCAATAGTTATTCTCGCTGAGATTAGGAATAAACATCAATAGTTATTCTAATTGAAGCTATAAAAAAAAGTCAGTAGTTATTCTCATTGAGGCTATAAGTAAAAAAAATTATTAGTTGTCCTCACTTTGGTTATAAATAAAAAAAATAGATAGTTATTTACATTGAGTCTATAAATAAAAATCAATAGCTACTCTTAATGAGGTTATAAATAAAAATCAATAGTTACTCTAATTGAGGCTATAAATAAAAATCAATAGTTATTTTCATTGAGGTCATAAATATAAATCAATATTTATTTTCATTTAGGCTACCAATAAACATCAATATTTATTCTTATTGAAGCTATGAATAAAAATCTATAGATATTTTCATTGATTCTATAAATAAAAATCAATAGTTATTCTCAATGAGGCTATATATTAAAATCAATATTCATTTTTATTGATGCTCTGAATAAAAAATCAGTAGTTATTCTCAAAGACCTTTGTATAATAATGAGTTTATGTATTGTTTGCATAACGGAAGGATTAACATAGCTTATGAATGCATAACAGTATTACCAGAGTCAAAAGGCAGTAAGCTTCATTATTAACTCTATTTTTTTCTTTTTAACTGTCTGTCTCTTTTGTAGATTATGACATGGGACATTATTAACATGCATTTCATTGTAAAACGTTGAGTGTATATGGTATTATATCAACCTAAACGAACAACAGCCACGTCTAATGTTGTAAAATAATATGACTAACTTAGCATCACAAGTATGACAAAACCATGTGTTTATATATCGATTAATATAACGTCATAAGTATAATAAACTAAACATTTAGCTTAGTCATGAACATATATTTTTACAGCTAAATAGGAATTCACAATAGTAAAATATATCAGTGAGTAGAACATCCTCGAGAACGCGTGAAAGCCAAGTAAAAAAAAAATTCCTTTGATCACAATAATAATAATAATAATAATAATAATAATAATAATAATAATAATAATAATAATACCATACCTATGCTTTCATACTTCTTATCATTCCAATACTTTTTTATTTTGATCATAACAGGTATAATAATAATAATAATAATAATAATAATAATAATAATAATAATAATAATAATAATAATAATAATAATAATAATAATAATAATAATAATAATAATAATATTTCTTTTATCATTCCAGTCCTTTTTATCCTTTGATCGAGACGGGAGCTTACTAGGAAAAATAAATCCTCAAAAAAATAAATAAACAAAAAGGAAAAGAGAGGAACATGGTAGAAAAGCCTAACGTGATTCAGCCGTTGGGTGGCAAAGCTGAATGTAAACCGAATACTTTTTCCTGGCAAGAGTTGCCACCCTTTTGTGCTCAACAAAAAAAAAAGGGAATACAAAACGAAAATATTATAAAGAAAAGCTTCCATCAATTTTTTTTTTTGTTTTAGATTCCTTTATTATTATTTCCATTTCAGACCTTAGGCTAATGACAGGTGTTGTTAGTGTTAGTGACCTTTAGTTAATGACAGGTGTTGTTAGGTTTAGTGACCTTAGGTTAATGACAGGTGTTGTTAGCGTCATTAGGTTAATGACAGGTGTGGCTAGTGATCTTATGTTAACCACAGATGTTGTTAGTGAACTTAGGTTAATCACAGTTGTTGTTTGTGAACTATTAGTGAACTTAAGTTAATGACAGGTGTTGTTAGTGACCTTAGGTTAGTGTCAGGTGTGGTTAGTGACCTTAGGTTAACGACAGGTGTTGTTGGTGACCTTAGGTTAATGACAGGTGATGTTAGTAGCTTTAGATTAATAAGAGGTTTGTTAGAGACCTGAGGTTAACGACAGGTGTTGTTGGTGATCTTAGGTTAATGACAGATGTTGTTAGTGACTTGTCAGTGACCTTAGTAGATTGTTGATAACAGGTGATGTTGGCCTTAGGTTAAAGACAATTGTTGTTGGTGACCTCAGGTTAATGACAGATGCTGTTAGTGACATGTTAGTGATTTAGGTCAATGACATGTTGTTGGTGACCTTAAGTTAATGACAGGTGTTGTTAGAGACCTTAGGTTAATGACAGGTGTTGTTGGTAACCTGAGATTAACGACAGGTGTTGTTAGTGACCTTAGGTTGAAGACTGGTGTTGTTTGTGACCTTAGGTTAATGATATGTGTTGTTAGTGACCTAAAGTTAACGACAGATGTTCTTAGTGACATTAGGTTAATGGCAAGGTTTGTTGATGACCTTAAGTTATAGACAATTGTTGGTGGTGACATTTTAATGTCAGGTGTGAGTGACGCTAGATTAATTTATAGGTGTTGTTAGTGAGGTTATGTTATTGCCAAGTATTGTTACTGAATGAATGAATGAAATAAAAGAATTCCCTTGTTCATATTTGTAGGTTTCATAACCTTCTCTTTAGAGAGCTATGAAATACTAATGAGTCCCTCGGTTAAATGGTACGTAAGAATTATAATATTGTAGTGAATGAAGTGAATCCAATATACATCATTATATGCCTTTTAGTTATTTTCATTCTTTCTTTAGGAACCTTAAGTAGAGACTCTATGACATTACAGGTCTTTTTTTTCTCCCAAACCTTTCTACTGTAAAAAAAAAAAGTAGGATCGTGTGTTCAGTACAGCTTATAATGCTGTGTGAGTCTCCCAGCCACGGCCCATGAAACTCTCAGCCGGTCGTGATGGCACTGTCATGTCTAGATTTAACATATAACTTACTGACGCTGGGGAGCTGCATTTTGTTATGTTCGATGATTGGAGGGAGGAGGATCAACATACCAATTTGCAGCCTTCTAGCCTAGGTAGTTTTAAAGATTTGAGGGCGAACAGAAAAAGTGCGGACGGACAGGCAAAACCATCTCAATAGGCTTTTTTTATTAAACTTTTTTCACATCTCAATAGGATTTTTTTTTTACAGAAAACTAAAAAGTAACATTACTTTCATCTCTTTTTGTGCGAGAGATTTCTTACTCACTCATTCTGCATCTGCTTAAATACGATGTAGCTTTCATAAAAACAAATAGTAAACATACACAGAGATTTCGTTTATGTGTTTTTTTAAGAGATATTCGCTCAGAAAATGTCGTGCATTCTAGTCGACTAGTTCTAGATATTATGATGTTCCTCGAACAGTTTTACAAAAGTAATCTTTCAACATGTTGACATTTAGACATTTGTCTTATGTGTGTATACACACACACACACACACACACACACACACACACACACATATATATATATATATATATATATATATATATATATATATATATATATATATGTGTGTGTGTATGTGTATATATATATATACACACACACACACACACACACACACACACATATATATATATATATATATATATATATATATATATATATATATATATATATATATATATATATATATATATATATCTACGGAACACGTAGATGTGATTTCGTTTAGCTGTCCAGGGTTACCAGAAACTTATAATAAAAGGAATAGGATTTTTTTTAAATAAACCACCATTTATATTCGCAAAGCTGTTCATCAGTTTCTCATGTTTTTTTAAATCATTACAAACGAGGTATATTTACAGATCATATCAATAAGTGTCTTTGGAATTATGAAAGATGCTTTTGGATATCTTTGATAATCATGGAACTTATGAATCATTTATTTATAATTTGGAAAAGATGTTATATTTTGGAGGGAAAGATTCTTAGTGCTCGAAAAAAAAAAAAAACATGAACTGTCTTAAAGTTGTTGATATTACAAAGATTAAATCAAAATGGATGTTTTGATGAACTTTTCTTTGCGTAATATTTGAAAATATAAAAACATCGTTTACCAGAAGTAAATTAGTATTATCTTTATTATTTTTATTCATCCTCTGCTACTTAAACCAGAGATTATCTCTTCCCTGCTTCATTCATAACAAGAACGACCAGGAAATTAAAGTAAAAATTGATCTCGTTCGAAGGGGAAGATTTCCCCTCTCAAACCACCCCCACCCCCCTCGACACCCACCCACCCTTATTTGCATTAGACCTTACCTGTGCGTAATTATATGCAAGTAGATTCCCACCCAGTGAAGTATTAAACTCCAACTTGCATATACGAAACGACATAAGCAATTAAAGAAGGAAATAGTTTTTTCATGCCCCTCCCCCACCCAACTCCCTTTTTGAGAACTTTTTTTTTTGTTTTTTGCTAGGCAAAGAGTTGGAGGTTCTTCAGCGGTGTTTAAGTAAACGAGGCTTCAAAAGCGAATAAAACTGAGGCTTCAAAAGCGAATAAAACTTCTATGTTTACATCACCTGCTTTCTTTATTCTTGCCAGATATTGAGGAAGACACCTGGGTCGTATTGACTGCACATATATCAGCTCTAATTCTTTTTTTTGTAAAAGTTGGAATTACTTTGAGTTCTACAAGTCTCACGGGATATCTGTGAATCTCGGCCTTTGGGTTAGTTTGGTGTTTGGGTGAAAGTAGATTAAACCATTTTGAAGTCTGATTATCAAATGATTCATTCGTTACACACACAAAAACACACATTTGCATACATATACACACACACACACCTACATATCAAGTATAAGATGACCATTAAAACACTCTGGTTTAAAGGTAAGGACTATATTTCGGCGGACTAACTTCCACCCTTATCAAGTAGTGAATGACAGAAGGAGTTACATTGGCGCAATGTACAGTGGGACATATGCCCTTAGGTGATGCCTAGGGTCACTACTAAGCCGAGATACATACATACACATACATAAATACATACATATATTTGTTGTGTGTGTGCTGTATGAGTGGAGGAGTGAGTTGATTGTATTTAAACACATTAGTCTGCTTTCATCCACACACAAAAATAGCCCAAATGCTGAGGTATCACATAGACAAGCGAAACAAGAAAGTAATACAGATTTTATCAAAAGAATTAGGATCAGCTGACGTAGCTGAAATATGCTTTTGATGTCCCTGGCATAGGAATCGTCTACGTGAACACTTTCGAAGATCCTCCAACACTCTGCCCTGCATAAAAAGGAAGTCTGTAGGGGGAGGTTGAGGATAGAAAAATAAAATAATAATAATAATAATTTCCTCTTAAAATTCTTATGTCATATCGTATATGCAAGTTGGGGTTTCACTTCACTATTTGCATATAATTCCGCCCAGGTAAGGGTTAATGCAAATTAGTAGGGGGGTGGGTGTTACGGCCTCTGAGAGAGAGAGGTCCGCTTCAGGTTCGATATGAAAATAAACAAAAGGAATTCAACACCAATTGTTGAAACTGGGGATACGAATATAGAAAGAAACACTAACACAACAAAGGTTTATTTACAAGCTTACTAACAAAGATAAATGCAGAATGGTATCTCCTATTTACATATAAAAGGCAAAATCTTACAATGCGTGAACTGGGGAAGAAGTGAGGTATTTCAAATACTTGCTGGCCAGTTTTGCGACTCGAAGCGATGGCTTCACAAAAGGAGAACTGCGAATGCAGACGTCTTCTTGACTCCGTATTGCAGAAAATAATGCCTATTCTTGATACTCGAAGGGCAGGAACTTCTCTAAACCTCTTACAGAACGTTTCTTCTTTGAAGTCTTGCTCTACGTCGAAATAACTCAGTCGTCCACTCCTGACGACGACTTGACCAGAATTCGACCAAACTCTCTCGAGTGACTTTCCTCTTTGATCCTTCGTCGGTTCCTTCTTCTCTTATCTCTCTCGGATGATCTCTGATCTCTGCTGCTGAGCTCTCACTGATCTGATGTGTGGCTCTTACTAATGATCTCTCACTCTGTGACTAACTGATGATCTCTCCTACTCCGTCAGTCATATTTATATGGTGACCTGGGGGCGGGGCCTACGGCGAATGTCACAGACTCCCGATATTACCAGAACTTCTTAGAAGAATCTAGACGACGTATTACATCAGAAATCGCGGCGTTTCTTACGACACTTCGGCGCCTGTTGCGTTCCCCAACACGCCCGACGATTCTAGAACCATCATGAGAACAGGTACCTCCCACACATGCACCTCCGTGCTGTAGAACTTCTTGGAGATGCGTTTTCCTTTCCTTTAACTCGTAATTCTTTGCTATGAAGCGATTACAATTACACGTCCCCCCAAAGAGAAAAAAAAATTAAATCAACTGATTTTATTTTTTTCTAAAGAGAAACAAGAATTAAACAGCAGGGGAACAATTCTGCGTAAAGCTTTAATCCAATAAAACACGCAAGCTTCTCCACTCACACTCATCCGTGCGAAAACAGAAAATGGTCATTAGTCTACTCATTCTGAAAACTCTAGAGAGGCTATTAGCTATCACATTATCCTTTTCTCTTACTTTTTCCATTTTCTGATCTCTGATTAAAACTTTGAAATGCCAAAACACCTCTTGCGTTTTCTCAAAACTAATTTCTCTCAGTAACACTGTCACATTGAACACTGGTGGTGGCCATGGTACGGGGCATTCTTTATAATTCTGAAGCAAATTTACATTCACTGACTTTGCTCTACACTTACCCATATTAATTCTATAATGTATATTTCCCTTCTCCTCTAACACTGAAAAAGGACCTTCGAACTTATAAGGTAAAGCGGAACCTTCTTTCTGGACTAGTACTAAAACTTTATCCCTTACACGGAAATTTGTCTCTTTCGCTCTAAGGTCATGTTTCCGTTTAGTCCCCCCTTGACTCCTGTTCTCCTTCGCTAGTTGCCAACCATCTCTTAAATTGTTTTTATAATACTCAAGATTAGTTTTGTAATCTTCTCTACCCTTACCTCTATAGACAAAGGTCCGACCATATTGATAAATACATTCTCAAAAGATTCGCCTACTAAAGGAATATTACACAACGGAACTCTGGGAATTACTTGAATCGGTTTCCCGGCAATTTGATATTCATGACAGCTTAAAACATACCTCTTCACGTCACTTCTCATTTTAGGCCAATAGTACGCCCTACTAATAGACCTGAAAGTTTTATTTACTCCTAAATGTCCTTGCTCATCATGTGCTAACTTCAAAACTAGCTCACGAAGCTTCCCAGGAACCACTAATTGTTCGGTGCCTTCCCCTTTACTACCTGACTTAGGTCGAACATAACGACACAAAACTTTGTCCTTTAAACAAAAAGTTTCCTTATACACATCATCGAGATCATCCTCCAGCTCACACTAAAAAATTTGGGTTAGTGTCTCATCCTCTCTCTGAAACTTGACTAGCTCATCCTTATCCAAAACATTAGGGCCTAATTCATCACCGTAACTAGTACTAGATACTGGCACATTTACTACGATACTTTCGACTGCTACGCCTTCCCCTTGGCTATCACTGTCAATGATAGAGTTAGGTTTCTCAGCCACACTCATGCCAAGATCAACCTCGCCACATCTATCACACTTGTTCGAATCCACGAACTCACTCTTCTTCAAATCCACAAACTCACACTGGCTCGAATCAACGAATAAATTATGTCCGTAGTCTACGTCTGTATCTAAACCCGACCTAGTTACTACCATTTCAGGCACTGGAATATCCCTCACAACAGGATTCACATTCTTGGATGAAGTTAAGACAATAATGTCAACGCCATCAACAGGCAAACTGTCAACAACTGCAAGTTTCATTTCTCCTGACAATACCTGACTTTCTAAATTCAACTTCAACAAAGGACAAAGAACACAAGTGCTAGGAAATCCACCTGACATGACTTTTTCTTCCATATTGATTTCTGCCCTGTTCGGCACACTCTCTCCTAATCTGTGAGACAGCAGCTCCTGTGTCTGGAAGCAAGACTACTTCCCTCGAAAATACTCCTCCAAGAGAGGAAACTACGCCTTCTGACAGAAATTCACCAAAAAATTTCCTAGTTTCTCTCATCACATCATTCCTACTTGACGAAAGGTGAACTAGAGACACTGGTTTCTTACCGTCCTTCCTTTCCACAGCACAATCTCTCGCTAAATGTCCTTTCCCATTACATCGGATACAAGTTAATTCTGAGCTACTAGATGCCATTTTACTCTTACAAACCTTAGACGTATGACCTGGTTTTCCGCATGTATAACAGGAAAAGTCACTTTTACTTGCATTGCTACTTCTAGGACTGAAACCTTTACTGTTTTGTACTCTACCAGATGAAGGATTATTTCATTTTCTTTCTAACACCCAAATTATGATTTAGACTATATTCGTCAGCTAGCCTAGTTGCTCCTGCAAAAGATACTTCTCGCCTATCCTCTATATAAAGCTTAATCTCAGGGGATACGTTATCTTTGAATTTTTCTAACAACACTAAGTTCTTCAAACCATCAAAATCATCAAAAAACAGCCTTTCTAACTTCTTACCGTATTCTACATACGTAATATTTTCATCCTTTCTCAAATTTCTAAATTTCTTACGGTACGCCTCCGGTAGTAGCCTATACGCGCTAAGAACAGTTTCTTTCACAATCATAATTATCACATTCCTCCTTAGACATGCAACTATACACAGTAAGTGCCCTACCACTCAAAACAGACTGCAAATATAAAGTCCACATTTCTTTAGAACCTACTCGTTCCATAAGTTCTCAAAAACTCATGAAAAATTTTGTTACATCTTCCTCATCAAACTTTGGTACTAATTTCAGCACTGCACTCATGCCTAACCTATCTGCCTCGTTTTCATTCTCGCCTGTCCGATTGTTACGAGTACTTTCCCTTAACCGAGCAATTTCCAATTCATGCATACGTTCTTTCTCTCTTTCTTCCTGCTGCATTACCAACATTTCTCTCTCTTGCTGCATTTTCATTGCTTCTCTCTCTTGCTGCATTTTCATTGCTCCTCTCTCTTTCTCTTGTTGCATTTTCATTGCTTCTCTCTCTCTCTCTTGCTGCATTTTCATTACTTCTCTCGCTTGCTGCACTTCCCTCTCAGCTGCTCCTTCCTCTCACTCAGCTACTCTTTCATCTCTCTCATACTTCTCTCTTTCTTTCTTTTCAACATACTCACGGAGATGATTCCCCTCTAGACCCAGTAGCTTACCTGACTCAATAAACTCTTTCACCATCTCACTCATTTTGGCTCTTTCTATATTCTCCCTGTTTCAAACTGTTATAGTGCTGAATATATTCTAAGCAAGGTTGCCACAATGTTACGGCCTCTGAGAGAAAGAGGTCCGCTTCAGGTTCGATATGAAAATAAACAAAAGGAATTCAACACCAACAGTTGAAACTGGGGATACGAATACAGAAAGAAACACTAACACAACAAAGGTTTATTTACAAGCTTACTAACAAAGATAAATGCAGAATGGTATCTCCTATTTACATAAAAAAGGCAAAATCTTACAATGCGTGAACTGGGGAAGAAGTGAGGTAATTCAAATACTTGCTGGCCAGTTTTGGGACTCGAAGCGATGGCTTCACAAAAGGAGAACTGCGATTGCAGACGTTTTCTTGACTCGGTCGTCCACTCCTGACGACGACTTGACCAGAATTCGACCATACTCTCTCGAGCGACTTTCCTCTCTGTTCTTTCGCCGGTTCCTTCTCCTCTTATCTCTCTCGGATGATCTCTGATCTCTGCTGCTGAGCTTTCATCACTTCGGCACTTGTTGTGTTCCCAAACACGCCCGACGATTCTAGAACCATCATGAGAACAGGCACCTCCCACACATGCGCGAATGCCTCCGTGCTGTAGAACTTCTCGAAGATGCGTTTTCCTTTCCTTTAACTCGTAATTCTTTGCTATGAAGCAATTACCATTACAGTGGGGGTGACTTCCCCTTTGAACGAGATAAATTTGTAAATGTTTACTCACATTCCTAGTCATTCTTCATGTCAATGGTTTTGGGGAGAAGGATCTTACCTTCTTCTCCCTAGACAATGTTTATTTTCTGCCTAGACACCCTATACCCTTATCTACCTTTTTCTGCCTTGATAATCTTTTTCATCCTCTGCATAGGCAATCT
>NC_087201.1:164812706-164832706 GCF_015104395.2 Macrobrachium nipponense
AGCCCTCTAGCCTCAGTAGTTTTCAAGGTAAGTTATAAATGACAATTTTGATCAAACAAAACTATGAAAAACGTATTCTACTTTCGATACAGTTCTAGCGCTCATTATATCATAAAGCAAACGTATGTTTCGTTAATGCTTTGTTGTGTTTATTAGCTACCTAAAGCTTCCTCGTTTAGAATAAATTCGGTTTAAATGAGCCAACGTGAGCTGTCCTGCGTGGAGTAAATTCAAGTAATCCAGACAATTGCGAAAGTCACGCGAGGTTTTAACCCCAATTATTCCAGATTAGTAAGGTTGCATACTGCGCTGGAGATAATTTGAGATTGTGTGTGTGTATATATATATATATATATATATATATATATATATATATATATATATATATATATATATATATATATATATATATATATATATATATATATATATATATATATTTAAACCGATAATCCTTCTTTAATCCTCTTAAGCGTTCATTGTAGAAAGACCTTGTCATTCATATCTGAATCACAGGCATCCTTTGAGATGTCATTACTTGTGTTTGGCTTTAATCAAGACAGGTAATGAACATCTCAAAAGGTTCATGGGATTCAGATGTTATTGATGAAGTCTTCCTTCAACGAACGCTTAAGAGGATTAAAGAAGGATTATCAGCGGGAGTGACCTAATTCGGCTTAACTGTGGATGGATCTCTTGGTATAAATACCACCTTTTCTGTAATTTTTTTTCATTCATCTACCTGAAGAGAGAGAGCAGTCTCTGAAATAAAGTACTTTCATTCTGTATCTTGGTGTTTTTATGGGCTCCTTTTATTAGATGGAATTCTGTTGTAACAGAACATTTTTATCAGTCGTATATGTATATCTATATATATATATATATATATATATATATATATATATATATATATATATATATATATATATATATATATATATATATATATATGGAATGCTGTTGTAACAGAACATTTTTATCAGTCGTATATATATATATATATATATATATATATATATATATATATATATATATATATATATATATATATATATATATATATATATATATATATATATACATATATTTTTAAATCCATATTCTCGAATGAGTTTAACCCTGACAATGCAATGAATTTCAGGCTTTGAAACTTATCTTTGTTCATAAGAAAAAATGATTAACCTGACATAAATTAAGAGGTAAATTACGGAGAGTGAAGCTAAGCAATAGATTTGGACATTCATCTTAAAAAATCGGTATTTTGGCCTCAAACTTTCACCCCAACAGCAATTTATCTCGACCGTCATATTTTGTCTAATTTGTGATCGAGCCCCCAAGAATTTTATCCACCACGACCCTATAATGGTTGATATCATTCCCTCTTCCAAAATTATATTTGTATCTTTAATACTAATTTAATCATTTCTAGTTTCTATCCCACAATGTCCTAACGTAGTGAGGAATTGAGTGTCCCTGTCATAACTTCAGGGTTAAAAAGTTAAGTATATCATAGTCTAACCAGACCACTGAGAGCTGATTAACAGCTCTCCTAGGGCTGGCCCGAAGGATTAGATAGCTTTTAACATGGCTAGGAACCAATCGTTTACCTAGCAACGGGACCTACAGCTTATTGTGGGATCCGAACGACATTTTATTGAGAAATGAATTTCTAATCACCAGAATATAAATTCCTCTGATTCCACGTTGGCAGAGCGGGGAATTGAACTCGCAACTACCGACCGAATCAGTAGGTGAGCACGTAACTCTACTCATCCAACGAGGAAGTCTTAAACATTATTTTTTCAGTGACTGGGTCACTCTTCCTTCTTTTGTGGCAGCTGGTGCCACAGTTGCTTACATTTAGGACATAAAATTCCGTAACTGCAAATTGGGCTGTTTGGTGTGAGATCAGAATTTAAAGCTGGTAGTTACGACTGTTGGCTCGAACTATGATGACAGTGTCGTGATATATCTAAAAAGAAAGATGGATTCATTTACTGATCTCAGTGTTTTCATGCTGAAAGCTCATTTCCTACTCGTGTGATTTTTTTTTTATTTTTTTTTTTAATAATTTTTTTGTCCACCCTCAGATCTTGAAAACTACTGAGGCCAGAGGACTGCGAATTGGTATATTGATCATCCACCCTCCAACCACCAAACATACAAAATTGCAGCCCTCTAGCCTTACTAGTTTTGATCTTATTTAAGGTTAAAAGTAGACATAACCGTGCTTTTGGCAACGATATAGGCCAGGCCACCACCGGGTCGTGGTTAGAGATTCGCGGGCCGCGGTGCATCCAGCATTATACCGAGACCACTGAAAGATAGATCTGTTCTCGGTGGCCTTGATTATACGCTGTGGCGGCTGTACAGAAAACTTGATTGCGCAAAAGACCCAATTAACACTCATTTGCCAATGATCTTATTATTATTGTTTATTTTCTACCTATTAGTATCGCTGTTTAGGATAAACTATGGCAATTTATAGCATCCATTAGTGGCTGTACCTCTCTTTTCATATTATATTATTCAGTCTTAATTAGATTAAAGTTAGGAGTCTATTGGCAAAATAAAAATATGACACATAAAGCAGTCTGGATATCCTAAACATGAATCTTACATAATGCCAAATGTCATCCACTTCTTTCCGTGAAAAAAGGCATTATATTCTATTTTCATCAATGTTTTGCAAAGTCTTTCCACTATCCAGATATCTGTTGCACAATAAAGCCATTAAAATCATTATAATTAGCTACACTAACTCATCATTTGAAATAACATCAACGCTTTTCCAATATACAATCTTATAACTTGCTTACTGCTCCATTTATAGATATCATGAGTTCCTCGTTGGACGAGTGGTTTACGTGCCCTCCTACTGATTCGATTCCCCGCTCTGCCAACAAGGAGTAAGAGGGATTCATTTCCTGGTGATTAGAAATTCATTTCTCGATATAATGTGGTTCTGATCCCACAATAAGCTGTAGGCCCCGTTGCTAGGTAACCAGTTGGTTCCTAGCCCCGTAAAAATGATCTAAAAGAGAGCTGGTAATCACTTCTCAGTGGTCTGGTTAAACTGAGATATACTTAATATATAGATTTCCTGGAACCTCGTGGAACCTCTCTAGGTTCTCCTTCGTTTATTCATGGTTCTCTCTTCTCTCAATATTTTATTTTCCTGCGCATTATTTTCTTCCATTTCCTCTTCGACTTCTTTTTTTATTTCTCTCTAATTCCTTCGCCCGTTTATCATAAAAAAACGTACAATTTTTTAATCAGTCAAAATATGAAAATTTCATTAACTTGGCAGGAAATTTCTGAAAAAAGAATGACGTTTTTGGGAAAAAAAAACTAAAGTAACTAAAAGCGGATCCGAGAGAAATAATAAAGTAATGAAAACCAAATACCTCAACGTATCCGAAAGATGAGTGATTGCTTTATAAGGTGTGACAATGTAATAATGTGTTGAAAGGGGAGGGGTATAATTGTTTGGAAAGGGGAAGGGACAGCTCTGATAAATGGCTTTGAAGAATATTAGTATTCTTGGTGGAGATGAAGAATGTCACCTAACTGTCTTTGTCTGAGTAATGGCAGTTTGGAGTACAAAGTACATTTTCCTTAACTTATAAGTAAACCGTTATAAGTATGAATAAAAAAAAAATCCTTAGAGTAATGTAAATCTTTTTGGTGAGTATCATTCAAACGTTTTCTGTGAAGGACGAAAAGATCATTTGTTATTATTATTATCATTATTTATCCATTTTTTTTTTTTTTTTTTTTTTTTTTTTTTTTGTTTTTTTTTTTTTTTTTTGTCTATCAGTCCTCCAATTCGACTGGGTGGTTTTTATATACTGGGTGGTATTTATAGTGTGGGGTTCCGGGTTGCATCCTGCCTCCTTAGGAGTCCATCACTTTTCTTACTATGTGCGCCGTTTCTAGGATCACACTCTTATTATTATTATTATTATTATTATTATTATTATTATTATTATTATTATTAATTTACGATCGATAGCAAATCCACCGTTCCATACCCAGAATTGAAACGCCATCATAATCCAAGAATTATCTTCCCAAGAATTACTTATTCTGGCTGAAAGCATATTCAGCATTTTCGTTCCGAAAGGTTTTATATTTTGTCAATTGCCCAAAAATATCACTCCCACCATTTTTCCTTTATTTATCCATTGTTTGCCGCCTCCCAGCGTTATCACACCTTTTACCTCTTACCTGTCGTTTTGTATGTTTGGATATTGTTAATATCAAGTGATGGATCGCTGGTCTATAACTCAGTGCAAATATGCGCTGGGAACATTGTCCCCATCGTCAGCAAGGTTTCTAGATTTATTTTGTATATTTTTTTCCGTCAATGGCTGAGGTCAGTGTTCTCTTTACGGGTGTTCAGGGGGAAATAATTCATTTGCAGAAGTGACCTTTCCCTCTGTGCTCGGCTTAGGACGTTGGAATTACCGGAAGTAGAGTGGGTTTACTTATTGACTAAAAGCCCAAATCTAGATATATGGTTATGGGGAAACAGCCGAAATATCTAATCTTTGTATATAAAGAATAAACATTTATTTTTCACGATAAAAAAAAGGGATAAATAGAGATGGTAGGTTGAAGGTACAAGAGAGAGAGAGAGAGAGAGAGAGAGAGAGAGAGAGTAAATTAGATAAGAGATGAAGTATACAGGGACGAATAAATACAATATAAAATTTATTGTATAGCGTTATTAACAGTTTCAAGAGAGAGAGAGAGAGAGAGAGAGAGAGAGAGAGAGAGAGAGAGAGAGAGAGAGAGACCTTCTGCAAGGACGAAAAAAATAAAATAGGAAATTTATTAACTAACATTATTAATACAGTTTCTCCTTGTCGACAGGAATTTAACACCCATTCTACTAGGTACATGAAACTTAACGAAACTTAAATTTAAAAAAAAAATATATTTTTTCAGTAAAACTCTAAGCTGCCTTCCTAGATAGTCTCTCTGTATAGGCACCATTGCTTGCTTATGCTGATATCTCTGCCATTTGATTCACAACATTTAAGAAATAGCTCACCACAGTAATAATGATGCTATGCTTATAATCACTTCTTTCGTTCCTATCAACATTGTAACTCTGTTTATGTGTATGTCAGGGTGTCTATTAGCTGGAACAGTTAAAACCATTGAGAAATTTGATTGAATGTCATTAGAAATTATACATCTTATTCACGAGAGGATTAACATTTTTGGAAAACGTCACAAAGATGATGGTAAAAATAAATGAAGGTCTCATATATTGTGAGGTTTCAACGGTTCCTTCAAAGCAATATATTTGTGGGATATTTTCCCCCCATCAGCCAATCAGAAGCTAATTCCCTGATGGATGAATATTCCAAATATTAACCCTCTAGCCTCTGCAGTTTTGAATTTATTTAAGGTTTAAGTTAGCCGTAACTGTGCTTCTGGCAACGATATAGGCCAGGCCACCTTGAAATTAGTGAGGACGTCTCTAAGTTCAAGGTTTCTTCACTAATATCAAAGTTCATTGTTTTTGCTAATACGCGCATTAGATCTGAAATATAAAGGTTCATTTTTCTTTCACTCCTGAGTGCTCTTGGTTAAACTCTGCCAAGAAAATAAAATGCTTTTATATAAATGTTGTCCTTTTTAAGATCTATCATTTCTTTTGCGGTGGGGAGGTGGGGGATGGGGGGAGATCCTGTCTCAAGGATAATACTGACACGATATGGGATTATCAGGATAGCTACAGTGATATCTAAATCCTCAGTTTTTTTTTTTTTTTCTGGAAAACAAATTCAATGAAATTTTATCTTTATAAAAGTCATAACATTTCACACACGTGTCAGTGTTTATAACCTTGCAAGTTACTTTTGCTCGTGGATATGATCAGGGTTTTTTATACCTTTATATCATTAATATATATATATATATATATATATATATATATATATATATATATATATATATATATAAATATATATATATCTTTCAATTACCTATTACCAAAACACTAGTTCAGATTCCATTAACCTGCCCGGTAGATTCTAAAGAACAGACTAAGAACAGAGTGATCCTTCAAATAACAGTGAATGAAATCAATAGGAATATAAAAAAAAGTAGTAGTTTGTAAGTAAAGAAATAATGACAATGCAAAACTCAATCATGAGTATTCAGTGCAAAAGCATAGGTCTGATCTTTGGCAAAGTTCCGTTAATGGGATATTGATACATTTTTTACTAAATTCTCTGGGTCAATTTCTGGTTTGCGAACTCAGAATGGATAATATTCTTTAATATAAGCTTTACTTTTGACATAAGCTTTCTTTTCAGTGCTGTGTTGCGTTTCTCAGAATTGGTGCAAAAATTCCTTAATCTATCAGTGAATTGTGATTTTCATCTCTTGTGCTTCTTTAGTCATTCTGTAAAGAAATTTACTACCTTGGTAAGGATTTGGTTCTCTGTTGAGATAACACTAATGTCAATGTTCTGTAAAAGATATAAAATGATTGAGAGAAAATATTAGTTTCGAAAGCTAACATTTATGTCAGCATGAAATAAACTTGCTGTCAAGTAAAGTCATCTCGTGAAATAACTTTTCCTCCTTTTTCCTCAACGGAACTGCTTCCAATATTGTTCGATTATAAGATTGATGGAAATATTCCACCCAGTAAATTTGTCATTCTCAGGCACTAGAAATACAATGTACACAGTTCAGAATTACAACTCTAGTGAAGTTCATATTCCTCACTTTTTGTGGAGCTGCTGCAAATTGCAAATACTAAAATTATGTTCAACTTAAGGCTTCCATAAAGAGAAATGGCTAGAGCAAATTTTTCCATTCATTTTAAGTTATTATTGAACATACTAAAAATTATTATTTTAACTAAATGGCTGCCATTATAAAAAAACGGAATCTTACTCCATCAAATTTAAACAGATTAATTCATCATAAGTATTTGTCATCTTTAACAAAAAGGACAACATTTAATTCTCTTTGAAGTCAATAACATCGTCTGTAAAATGAGACGTTATAATACACTTTGAAATAATGATCAAATCACACCGTGAACTTAATGCTTTGTTTTTATTAATACAACACACAAAACATTTATACAATAGATCACTGACACATAATGTAAAATTCATTCGTCATGACTTCAAACGATTGAAATATGAGTTCACGTAGAGAAATCAAATGCTGAATTTGATACTGTTTATAGTGTCGTTTGTAGTAGATATGTTTTTTTTTACTGAACATACATACGTACATACATACATACATATACACACGCATACACACAAACACACACACACACACACACACATATATATATATATATATATATATATATATATATATATATATATATATATATATATATATATATATCATAGCTATTTATAAAGAAGGGGAGACACAAATTAAGACAGAATACATACATACATACATATAGTTATTTATTAAGAAGGGAAAACAAAAAAAATAATAGAGTAATATCCCCTTTCTGTAAGCTTTTTCCAAATGACTATATTGATAGATAGATATAATAGATAGATAGATAAATAGATAGATATATAGATAGATAGATATAGATAGATAGATAGATAGATAGATAGATAGGTAGGATATATAGATAGATAGATAGGTAGATTGATAGATAGATACCCTTCCCTTTCATATCAGGAAGAAAGGAAGGTAAACAATGAGATAAAAATATCCAGCTCACGTCAGCAGTGTTTCCCCCAAATGACATTCCGACCACAAACGGGTCTCGGTTTGAGAACAAAACTAATTGATTCTAAATGAAGAGAATCTCTTTCCCTTTAAGGCTTAGGTCAGATTCTCACCACGCAGCAGAAGTTCAGAAGATGATGGGAAGATTACGAGATCTGAGGATGAAATTGGACAACTTTGCCTTCTTTGCCAACACGTCGTCAGTAGATTGGTTTAGATGGCTTATTAATATATATATGTGTGTGTGTGTGTGTGTGTGTGTGTGTGTGTGTGTGTGTGGGTGTATACATACATGCATATGAGTAAGAGCACAGATAATTATATCATTATTACTATAAATATTGTTTCCCCAAGAAATCTCGTTTCTTCGCTTTTTTAGGGAATACATTACAATTCTTACACCAACCCTTCAAGATTTCAGTCCTCGTTTGTTTAAGCTGTTAAAAGCCACTTGCAAGGAATTGTCTCTCTCAGCATCCGATGATTTTTACATTAATTACACTTTAAATAGAAAATTCCTATTTAACGCAAACTCGACGAAAGTCACGATCAAGAAAAAAAAGAAAAATAAGTGATTTTTTCAGTAAGATTTTCTTTTTGTTACGTAAACGTCAAGGTATTAAATACACATACCAGATTGATCAATGACTTTTATCCAGTGCTATTTATGGCCTCATATATCTTGCAGTGCTTTCCATTGCAAATGTGATGGGTGCTATGCATCATGGGACGGAAAATGCGAAAGATTCTTATTGAAGTCTTTTTGAAGCTTGTTTATTTTGCTGGTTTTATCGAGTGGTTATGTGCATCAATGCGTGCACACACACACACACACACACACACACACACACACACACACACACACATATATATATATATATATATATATATATATATATATATATATATATATATATATATATATATAGTATATATTAGTGTGTGTGTATGTGCATGTATATATAAATATTAGGCTACAATTGTCCTTTAATACCTAGTTCTCTCTACCTCGGAATTGATATATTTTCATATATGTTAATCGAACGGAAATTTTTAGTCGGTTAACATATATGAAAATATATTAATTCCAAGTAAGAGCGAATAAGATATTAAAGGACATTTTTAGCTTAATGCGTATAAATAAATCACGGCGTGTGTATGTGTGTGTGTGTTTGTGCGCGTGCATAAATGTAAATATCACCTACAAAAATTCAACAGAATAACCTCAAACGTTAAAAAGACTTCAAAATTGTTTTTTTTACCTTTTACTTCCCTTGACGTATGGCATCCATCATGTCTGCAATGGTAAACACTGAATGATCTATGACGCCATAAACCACTGTGAATAAAAGTCATTGATCAATTTGGCATCCGTATTTAATATCTGGACCTGTGTATACGGAGTGTGGAAATCTTGCTAAAAACTCGATGATTTTTTCCTTCGTCATGACGTGGCAACATTGGATCCGAAATATAGAAATTTTTACTCCTGTGTTTAATGTAAGATCAAAATTATGAAGCAAAAATTCCGTTAAATGCTTTTAGCAGCTTAACCAAAGAGGGAAAAATTGGTGTACCAATTTTACTGGATTTCTTAACGAACAAACAAATAACTATCCTTTAGCGAAAAGTGCTTTTTTTTTTTCAAGGATAATAGATTATTCATTAAGCTACTGCCTGCCCCATCTGTGAGTAGATTCTCTAATAGAGGCTGAAAGGATTTGTGACTTCAGTACCCTATTGTAAACAGAGGGGAATTGGGTCGTCAAAGTCAGGGACATGGATTCCTTGCTTAAACTTACGTATTCAGAAATGTAGAATTATTCAGTTACCTCTATTTGTGATGCCAATGGTATATATTATCATTTTTATTTTTTACCGCAGTTATCCCATTCGTTTTCTACACTCCTTCAGGTTGGCGCTCGTACCACTTATTACTGCAAGGTAACTGGTGTTTCTTGTACAGGTTCCAGTGGAGGGTTTTTGCTACTGAATCATGCCTCCTTTGCACTGGTTCTGTGCAAGTGCCGGACATTCGTTTGTTATGTGGTTTATGGTTTCATTTTTCGTATGGCATTTTCTGCATACAGGTGAGATTTTATTTCCATCTATCGTTCTTTGAACATATCTGGTTCTTAGGGCCTGATCTTGTCGCTTTTATCATTCCTTCAGTTTCCTTCTTGAGCTCTCCTCTCTGTAGCCATTGCCATGTGTCATCGCTGCCCAGTTGTTTAATCTGTCTCATGTATTGTCCGTGCATTGGATTGTTGTGACATACCTCCGTTCTGTTTGTCATTCTCAAGTTTATATATTTCTTTATTATTAATATTTTTTATTATTATTGTATTATTTTATTATTATTATTATTATTAAACATCTTATTCACGAGATGATTAACTTTTTTTAGGAAAATGTCACAAAGATAATGTTAAAAAAATAAATGAAGGTCTCATATAATTTGAGGTTTAAACGGATCCTTCAAAGCAATACATTTGTGGGATATTTTCCCCCCATCAGCCAATCAGAAGCTAATTTCCCTCATGGATGAATATTCTAAATATTAGACCTCTAACCTCTGTAGTTTTGGTCTTATTTAAGGTTGAAGTTAGCTGTAACCGTGCATCTGGCAACGATATAGGCCAGACCACCGCCGGGACGTGGTTAAGGTTTCGTGGGCTGTGGCTCATATAGATACAGAGACTACCTTGAAATTAGTGAGGACGTCTCTAAGTTCAAGGTTTCTTCACTAATATCAAAGTTCATTATTTTTGCTAATACGTGCATTAGAGCTGAAATATGATGGTTCATGTTTCTTTCATTGCTGAGTGCTCTTGGTTAAGCTCTGCTAAGAAAATTCATTTTCTATTAATGTTATAATAGAAAACTCCATTATATCTTTTGAGGTGGGAGTTGGGGGATGGGGGGGGGATTCTCTCTCAAGGATAATACTGACACGACATGGGATTACAGGATAGCTACAGCAAATATCAATCCTCTTTCTTTATTTATTGGTAAAGCGAAATTCTATGCAAATTTGATCTCTATAAAAGTCATATTGAATCGAGAATAACTCAGTCATCACATTTCACACAATGTTTCAGTGTTTAATAACTTTGTAAGTTACTCTTGGTCGTGGATATGATCAGTGTTTTTTATATCTTTATATCATTAACTACATATATATATATATATATATATATATATATATAATATATATATATATATATATATATATATGTATATATACATACATACACACACACACACACACACACATATATATATATATATATATATATATATATATATATATATATATATATATATATATATATATATATATATATATATAGATATATATATATATATATATATATAGTATATATATCGGTATATATATATATATATATCTATAGAATATATATATATATATATATTTTTTTTTTTCAATTAAACCTATTACCAAACACAAAGTTCAGATTCCATTAACCTACCCGGTAGATTCTAAAGAACAGACTAAAAATAGAGTGATCCTTCAAATAACAGTGAATGAAATCAATAGGAATAAAAAATTAGTAGTTTGTAATTAAAGAAATAATGACAATGCAAAACTATGAGGTCAATTTTTAGTTTGCCAACTCAGAATGGATAATATTCTTTTAATATAAAGCTTAACTTTGGACATAAGCTTTCTTTTCAGTGCTGTGTTGCGTTTCTCAGAATTGGTGCAAAAATTCCTTAATCTATCAATGAATTGTGATTTTCATCTCTTGTGCTTCTTTACTCATTCTGTAAAGAAATCGCCTTTTACCTTTTCAGTGTTTCTAAATTTCCTGCAAACAACAGTTTACCCAAGATTTATATTTTACTGGTGAATCTTAGCAAGTTTGACTCGAAGACCCAATATTTGGGACTGAAGATTAGAATATAAAATGATTGAGAGGAAAATATTAGTTCCGGAAAGCTAACATTTAATGTCAGCATTAAATAAACTTGCTGTCAAGTAAAGTCAGTCTCGTCGGGGGGTGAACTTTTAACTTTCCTCCTTTTCCTCAACTGGAACTGCTTCCAATATTGTCCGATTTTAAGATTGATGGAATTATTCCACCCAGTAAATTTGTCATTCTCAGCCACTAGAAATACAATGTACACAGTTCAGAATTACAACTCTAGTGAAGTTCATATTCCTCACTTTTTTATGGAGCTGCTGCAAATACTAAAATTATGTTGAACTTAATTCTTCCATAAAGAGAAATGCCCAGAGCAAATATACCCATTCATTTTAAGTTATTATTGAACATAATAAAACTAATCATTTTAACTAAATGGCTGTTATTATAGAAAACGGAATCTTACGCCATCATATTTAAACAGATTAATTCATCATAAGTATTTGTCATTTTTAACAAAAAGGACAACATTTAAAACTCTTTGAAGTCAATAACATCGTGTGTAAAATGAGACGTTCTAATACACTGTTTGAAATAATAACCATAATCACCCGACCCCTGAAATTTAATGCTTTATTTTTTTTTTATTCAGCACTACAAAACATTTATACAATAGATCACTGACACATAATGTAAAATTCATTCGTCATGACTTCAAACGATTAAAATCTGAGTTCACGTAGAGAAATTAAATGCTGAATTTGATACCGTTTATAGTGTCGTTTGCATTAGATATATTTTTTTACTGAACATACATACCTACATACATACATACATACATACATATCACAGCTATTTATTAAGAAGGGAAGACAAAAATTAAGAGAGAATACATACATCATACATACATACAAACATCCATACATACATACATACATATCATAGCTATTTATTAATAAGGGGAGACAAAAATATAAGCGAGAATATCCCCATCCTGTCAGCTTTTTCCTAATGACTTTAGATAGATAGATAGATGGATAGATAGATAGATTGATACCCTTCCCTTTTATTAGGAAGAAAGGAAGACAAACAATAGGGGAGAAATATCCAGTTCACGTCAGCAGTTGTTTCCTCCAAATGACATTCCGACCACAAACGGTTCCCGGTTTGAGAACAAAACTAATTGATTCTAAATGAAAGAGAATCTCTTTCCCTTTAAGGCTTAGGTCAGATTCTCAGCACGCAGCAGAAGTTCAGAAGATGATGGGGAGATTACGGGATCTGAATTTGAAATTGGAAATTTTGCCCCTTTCCAACACGTCGTCAGTAGATTGGTTTATATGGCTTATTAAAAAAAAAAAAAAAAAAAAAAAAAAAAAAAAAAACAAAAAAAAATATATATATATATATATATATATATACTATATATATATATATATATATATATATATATATATATACTGTAATATAAATAAGTAATTCTGTTTTGAATAGTTCGGGAAAAAGATTTAGACAATTGTCCAAATGCCAGTTAACTACTTGTTTCCCCATTTATCGATCAGGAACGAAGGTTCGGGGGTCACGTCACAGCAACGAGAGTTATGGTCGGCAGTGAGAAGGTGTCTGTCTTCAATTGGAAGGTCACTGATACGTTTAGAAGATACATTTTTGTTGGGATCCGGTGTTTCGCCGTTGAGTTGGAGCAAATAATTCCGTTCCCATCTGATGGTTGTGGCTGTATGAGAAGCAGCGTGGCCCCTCTCGAGTTACGTGGTGTGGCCTGTTTAGATGCGGGAATATCAGAATTGGGGCTTCATTCCTGGATTGTGATTTTCCAGGCGATCCTTCGGTATCGGTGGCTGAAGAAGAACCTCTCGCTCAAGAAATGGTTTTTTCCAATACTCCCTCCCTTCACTCGGAGACCTGCTAGAACTGCTTGTTTGAACGTCAGCTAAGTTTTGTTTTATTATATTTATTAATTATTTTTGCCATGAATATTATCTGAGCTCTTAGATACCGGTCGTATCTGCAAGTGTTTGTTATTTAAGCATAATAAAAGTGCTTTGAAGAGTTGTTTTGTGTGTAATTCTCCTCCTCATAATTAAACCTGTTTTTAAAATGTGCTTGCGTAGTTCAGGATGTGGACTCGTAACATATTTGGGGGGCCTGACCGAGATCTTTGAGTTTCAATTTGAACAAAACAGGTTTAAATGAGGAGTTTATTTAATTGTTGTAGGTTTGAGTGAGGTCATTTATTTGTTGTTTTATAGCCATTGTAAACAATCCATGTCTGAGTCTGAAACAGAGTATTTAGAAAGTGACTTTGAACGTAAAAGAAATTCTGTCGTCCTTACCGGGGGGGGGTTGCAGCTTTTCAAAGTCTGTGTAAAAGAGAACTTGTGTTAATTGCTAATTATCTAGACATAGGTTTTACTACGGATATGAAAAAGGATGATTTGATAAAGGGTTTGATAGCACACTTGGGTATTGTAGAGGAGAAGGCAGAAGTTTCAGGGGTAAAGGAAAGTGATAGCATAGAAGCTTTGAAACTTAGAATAAAGCTGAGGGAGTTAGACATAGCTGCTGAACGTGAAAGAGTAGCTGCTGAACGTGTAAGAGCGGAAGAAGGGAGAGAGAGAGGAAACTTGAGCGTGAAGAATGGAACACGAACTGAATTAGAGGAAATTAAGGTAGACACAGACAAGGTAGTGGAGATTTTGATGTAGCTAAATACATGAAGATGGTTTCCCCCTTTTGATGAAAATGAAGTAACTAATTATTTTATAACTTTTGAGAAAGTAGCGAAAGGAATGGGCTGGCCTAAGACTTCATGGTCTATATTATTACAATGTGCATTGAAAGGTAGGGCTCAAGAGGTATTTTCTAGTTTGTCTGAGGAGACGTGTGGGTAATTATGACGAATTAGAAGTGTATTCTCAAAGCATATGAATTAGTGCCAGAGGCTTACAGGTTGAAATTTCGTAGGCTTTTTAAGACAGGAGATCAGACTTATGTAGATTTTGCTCGTATAAAAGCTAAATTGCTTGACGATTGGTTGAGATCTAAAGAAATCTGTGATTTTAAAGGGTTTAAACAACTAATATTGTTAGAAGAATTTAAGAATTGTTTATCTAAGGATTTGAAGGTACACTTAGAGGAGCTTCAGGTTGAGAGTTTAGAGAAAGCTGCCATTATGGCTGACGAGTACTCACTGACGCACAAAATTTTTGAAGGGAAAAATTTGGTTAGGAGTAGAAGCAGCAAAGAGGGTTTTCAGGAATTGAAAAGTGGTAAGAGTAAAACTGAAAACGCAAGTGATTTGGATAAAAGTGTTGTAGCTCCAGTATTGAAAGGTAATAGTTTGCCTAGTGGGCAGAGGATGCCAATTAAGTGTTTTAAACTGTGGTAAACTGGGCCATAGAAAGGCAGACTGTTGGTCCTTAAGGGACGGTAATAGAGAGCACAAACCAGTTGCTTTGGTAAGCAGGGTAAGTGCTGATAGAGAGATTAGTGCATTAAGTGAGGGTGGGAAAAGCCCTGGGTTCTCTGATTTGGAGAGATATAAGTCATTTGTGTCTTATGGTAGTGTAGCTACAGAAAGTGGTAAGGGCAGAAGAGGATTAGTTATTCTCAGAGATACAGGGGCCCTACAGTCATTGATTTTGAAAAGGGCATTGCCTGAAGGTTTCGAGTATGAGGGTAAGGAAAAGGTATTGATTAAGAGTTTTCCAAAAGAGATAATCTCTTGTCCGTATGAGACTGTGGTTCTGCAGTCTGATTATGCAACGGGACCAGTTAGGGTTGCCGTTGTGGAAGAAATTCCTGTAGATGGAGTAGATTTAATATTGGCCAATGATATTGGTGGTAATAGGGTTTTAAGTAACCCACGGTTACTTAGCTATCCTCAGTTTTGTGCAAGCACGGAGAGCTTGGAAGGAGAATTTCCTGGTATTTTTCCTGTGTGTGCTATCACACGGTCAATGCGGAAATTGGAAGCTAGTAGGGATTCTAAGAATGACTTCTCGAAGTTTTTTCTGGGAAAATTTGGTGATTGTTCTGAACAAGGTAAGGTTTTAGCTGTATCTAGAGAGAAATTCATAAAAGGATCAGGAAATGACCTAGAGCTAGCAGAGATAGCTGCAAAGGCTTTTTCAGATAAGGAAATTGAGAACATTCCAGTTGGGTATTATGTCGAAAATGGATTATTGATGAGAAAATTTAGAGCCTCTAAGGTTGCTGCCGATGAAGAATGGAAAGTTAATTACCAAATAGTCGTTCCTCCTCCAAATTACAGACCCTCTATTTTACATTTAGCCCATCAGAATCCATTTAGTGGCCATTTCGGAGTCAATAAAACTTTTTACAAATTAACTAAACACTTTTATTGCCTGGGATTCATTCTGATGTTAAAGCATTTTGTAAGACTTGCCATGTGTGTCAAATGATCGGAAAACCGAACCAAAAGTTGACTAAAGCTCCCCTTGAACCCATACCAGCCATGGAAGAACCATTCCATAGGGTAATAGTGGACATTGTTGGCCCATTGCCAAAGTCAAAGGTGGAAATCAGTATATACTTACGATCATGGACAGATCCACTAGGTATCCTGAGGCCATTCCGTTGCGGAATGTCTGGCTCTAAGAATATTGTAAATGGGATGTTACAATTTTTTTCACTCGGTTTGGATTGCCTAAAGAGGTTCAGTCGGACCAGGGTTCAAATTTCTTGAGCAATATATTTAGACAGGCAATGCGAGGAACTAGGAATCAGGCAGGTAACTTCATCAGCGTACCATCCTCAGAGCCAAGGGGCTGTAGAAAGGTACCATCAAACCTTGAAGACCATGTTGAGAAAATTTTAAATTTTGTTTAGAGAACAAAAGCGATTGGGATAAAAGTCTGCCCTTCCTTCTGTTTGCCTCCAGAGAAATCCCTAATGAGTCGTTAGGGTTTTCCCCTTTCGAGTTAGTATTTTGTCATCAGGTTAGAGGACCTTTGTAAAATTGATTAAAGATCAGTGGATTAATAATGTTGAAGATTCTAATTTGTTGGACTATGTTTCAGATTCCAGGGAAAGAATCAGGAAAAACGTGGGACATAGCAAGAGATAACTTAATGAAGCACAGCAGAAGATGAAAAAAATACTATGATTTAGGAGCCAAAAAAGTTGACTACAAACCAGGTGATGAGGTATTGGTATTCCTTCCAGTAGCAGGTCAGCCATTACATGCTCAGTTTTTCTGGGCCTTACATAATAGAAAAGAGGTAGGTAAATACGATTATGTTGTTCTTACTCCATATAGAAGGAAGGAGAGGTTATGCCATGTTTAATATGTTAAAGCCATATTTTTCAAGGACGCCAAAGCCAGTCTTGTTGAATATAAGTTAAATAATAATAGTAATCAAGAGAAACTTAAACTTGAGACTGAGGTTGAAGACTGGCCTATTTCAAATTCAGATGCTTTAGGAATTTGAAGAATAAATTGGTTCATCTTGAAAGTCGAGGTCAGGAGTTGAGTGATTTACTCTACGATTATAAAGATGTATTTTCAGATGTTCCGGGCAGGACCTGCTCATTACAACATGATGTTGATGTTGGCAATTCAAATCCTATTAAACAGCACCCATATCGCTTGAATCCACAAAAGGCAGAGATTGTTGAACGGGAAGTAAAATATATGCTCGATCATAAATTGATTGAACATAGTAGCAGCCAGTGGAGTTCCCCTGTAGTACTTGTCAAAAAAAATGATGGTCAATACCGTTTATGTTTTGATTACAGGAAGGTAAATGCAGTCACCAGGCAGATTCATTCCCAATTCCTAGGGTGGATGACTGTATTGATCGCAATTGGAAAGGCCAGATTTATCAGCAAGTTTGACATGTTGAAGGGTTATTGCAGGTAGGTTTGACAGACAGAGCCAAGAGATATCTGCTTTTGTTACACCCACTGGTTTATATTCCTGCAATGTCATGCCATTTGGAATGAAAATTCGGGTAGTACTTTTCAGAGACTCATGATATGATTACCAAAGACCTTGAAGGGTGCACTACGTATATAGATGATGTGGTAATTGTTAGTGATAACGTGGAAGAGCATGTCAAGAAAATTGCTGCATTTTTACAGAAACTCAGAGAAGCAGGTTTGGTAGTGAATTTAAATAAATGCGAATTTGGGAAAGCCAAGTAGTTTATTTGGTCACGAAGTGGGTCATGGCAAAGTAGCACCAAAAGATTCAAATATTAAAGCAATTTTAGACTTTCCATTCCTAAAGATAGAAAGGGAGTATGATATATCGGGTGGGTCTTGCCGGATATTATAGAAAGTTTGTGGCTAAGTTTTGCAGATATAGTTGCACCACTAACAAATTTGTTGAGGAAAAGGGTTGATTTTAAATGGGTATAACCAGTGTCAGGAGCTTTTGATAAAGTAAATCTATTTGACTACTTCCCCTATTCTGAAAGCACCAGATTTTTCTATTCCTTTCAAGCTAGCAGTGGATGCCAGTGACATTGTATTGGTGCAGTATTACTGCAGGAAGACGACACTGGGTAGAGCATCCTATGCCTTTTACTCTAAGAAACTGAATGATTCTCAGAATAATACTCCACCATTGAGAAAGAAACTTTGGGTTAATTTTGGCTTTACAACATTTTGAGGTATATACCAGTACCACCTCTTCATTAACCGTATATACAGACCATAACCCATTAAAATATTTGAATCGTTTCAGGAACAATAATCAGAGATTAACAAGATGGAGTCTATTTTTACAACCCTACGATTTGAATTCCTATCCTACTATCAAAGGAAAGGAGAACGTCATTCCGGATGCATTGTCAAGAATGTGACTTGCTATATTTTTTGACCTGATATTTGTTGGATGCAAATATATATTACATATATATTTTTTTTCCTTTTTTGGGGGGAGGTGTAATATAAATAAGTAATTCTGTTTTGAATAGTTCGGGAAAAAGATTTAGACAATTGTCCAAATGCCAGTTAACTACTTGTTCCCCATTTATCGATCAGGAACGAAGGTTTCGGGGGTCACGAGTCACAGCAACGAGAGTTATGGTCGGCAGTGAGAAGGTGTCTGTCTTCAAGGAAGGTCACTGATACGTTTAGAAGATACATTGTTGGATCCGGTGTTTCGCCGTTGAGTTGGAGCAAATAATTCCGTTCCCATCTGATGGTTGTGGCTGTATGAGAAGCAGCGTTGGCCCTCTCGAGTTACGTTGGTGTGGCCTGTTTAGATGCGGAATATCAGAATTGGGGCTTCATTTCCTGGATTGTGATTTCCAGGCGTATCTTCGTATCGGTGGCTGAAGAAGAACCTCTCGCTCAAGAAATGGTTTTCCAATACTCCCTATTCACTCGGAGACCTCTAGAACTGCTTGTTTGAACGTCAGCTAAGTTTTGTTTTATTATATTTATTAATTATTTTTCCATGAATATTATCTGAGCTCTTAGATACGGTCGTATCTGCAAGTGTTTGTTATTTAAGCATAATAAAAGTGCTTTGAAGAGTTGTTTTGTGTGTAATTCTCCTCCTCATAATTAAACCTGTTTTTAAATATGTGCTTGCGGTAGTTCAGGATGTGGACATCGTAACAATACATGCATATGAGTAAGGGCACAGATAATTATATCATTATTACTATAAATAATGTTTCCCCAAGAAATCTCGTTTCTTCGCACTTTTAGGAATACATTGCAATTCTTACACCAATCTTTTAAGATTTAATTCCTCGTTTGATTAAAACTGTTAAAAAGCATCTGCAAGGAATTGTCTCTCTCAGCATCCAATGATTTTACATTAATTAGACTTAAGATAGAAAATTCCAAATTTCACGCAAATTCAACGAAAGTGACGATCAAGAAAAAAAGAAAAATATGTGATTTTTCAGTAAGATTTTCTTTTTGTTTACGTAAACGTCGAGGTATTAAATAAACATACCAGATTGATCAACGACTTTTCTCCAGGGCTATTTATGGCCTCATATATCTTGCAGTGCTTTCCATTGCATATGTGATGGGTGCAATACATCATGGGACGAAAAATGCTAAAGATTCTTATTGAAGTCTTATTGAAGCTTATCTATTTAGCTGATTTTCTCGAGTGGGTGTGTGCATCTATGCGCACACACAAAGCACACACATACGCAAACATATATATATATAGTATATATTAGTGTGTGTGTATGTATGTATATATAAGCATTAGGCTACAAATGTCCTTTAATATCTAGTTCGCTCTACCTCGGAATTAGTATGTTTTCATATATATTAACCGAAAGGGAATTTTTAGTCAGTAAACCTATATGAAAATATATTAATTCCGAGGTAGAGCGAATAACATGTTGCTTA
>NC_087201.1:164842706-164887706 GCF_015104395.2 Macrobrachium nipponense
TTTGTGTAACATTTAATTAGTCCTGTATTGTATTGTCACAAAAGGCAGTCAGTGAAAATTTTGCTCGACTTTTTATTTCTATAACACTTATCGTTTTCAACAATATTATGGGTACAGTAATTGCTCAACTATTTTTATTTATTTTTTTTTTAATCATTCTTATCCAGTTCGACTGAGTAGTTTTTATAGTGTGGCGTTGCGGGTTGCATCCTGCCTACTTAGGAGTCCATCACTTTTCTTACTATTTGCGCTGTTTCTAGTAGCATACTCTTCTGCATGAGTCCTGGAGCTACTTCAGCATCTAGTTTTTCCAGGTTCTTTCCAGCGATCTTGGAATCGTGCCTAATGTTCTTATGATTACGGGTACTATTTCCACTGGCTTATCCCATATCCTTCTTATTTCTATTTTGAGGTCTTGTTACTCATAAGTTTTTTATTTTTTCTTTCTCATCTACTGTGGTGTCCCATAGTATTGCGACATCAATAAGTGATACTTTCTTCTTGATTTTGTCAATCAACGTGAAAGTATAACTCATTGATGTCGCAATACCACAGGACACCAGATTATATGAGAAAGGTGGGGAAAAAAATGTATAAGTATCAAGACCTGAAAATAGAAATAAGAAGGATATGGGATCTGCCAGTGGAAATTGTACCCATAATCGTAGGGACACTATTATCGTTTCAAAAACGTACACTTTTTTCATCAATCAAAATATGAAAATTCCATTAACTTTTTGGGAAAAATAACTAAAGTAACTAAAAGCGGATCCGAGAGAAATAATAAAATAATGAAAACCAAATACTTCAACGTATCCGAAAGATGAGTGATTGCCTTATAAGGTGTGACAATGTAATAATGTGTTGAAAGGGGAGACAGCTTTGATAGATGGTTTTGAAAAATATTAGTATTCTTGGTGCAGATGAAAAATGTCATCTAACTGTCTTTGTCTTAGTAATGACAGTTTAGACTACAAAGTACATTGTTTTTTACTTATTAGTAATGCGTTTTTAAGTATGAATAAAAAAAAATCCTTAGAAGGACGAAAAGATAATTTGTTCAAATATCAACCTTGGCTTATCCACTTTTTCTCCCCGTAGCGGGGCTAGTGCCGTCAGTGAACCTTATGCGGTGCACTGTCGGCGTTACTTTAGGTTCATTGCAGCTTTCTTTCGGGCCCTAGTTGCAGCCCCTTTCATTCATTTTACTATACCTCCGTTCTTATTCTCTTTCATCCATCTTACTTCCCACACTCTCCTAACAATTGATTCATAGTGCAACTGCTTTGAGGTTTTCCTCCTGTTTCACCTTACAAACCTATTTTACTGTCAATTTCTGTTTCAGCTCTGAATGACCTCGTAGGCCACAGCGCCCGGCCTTTGGTCTAAATCTTATTTTGTCTTCTGTTCTATCCAGTTTTCCCAAGGCATTTTCTTTTTTTTCAAAATAACTATACATTTATTTTAGATTGTATTATTTCAAGGAAATAAAAACTATCAAAGAAAATGAGCCAATCATTGCCTGTTAACAGCGAAGTGAAAACCTGCTGAAAAGGAGTAAATATAACGGAATTGAAAAAAGATATACAAACCAGGTAATTGGACCCAACTTCTCCACCGATTAAAACTTCATCGGTTTTCCTCCAAAGTTCTGTTTGCGTTTTACAAGAGGTTCAGGGGAAGTTTCAATTCCTGGAGATGATTCCTGCTCTGCGTAAAAATTTTCAAGGATTTTTATTTTATGTTAGTGCTGGTTTAGATTGGAATTAATTATCATTTTTTTTAAGGTACGATATAGCTTTTTAATCAGTATTTCATAACCCAATACTTATAAAGAAAACGACTGAGAATCAGTTATGGATAAATGCGATCACGTTCTTTCCTTTTTACACTCTTCTTAATATTTCTGTCGAAAACCATCATGAACAGAGTCAACAGACCATAAAGATAAGAAGGTCCCAAAAGGGTAGAAAAGTAACAAGAAAAGCTGATGAATAGATAAATGTGAGGGGATAGAAAATGAAGCCACTGTACCTGAGCCTGCATAGTGACACACAAGTCATAAGGAAACGTGATAAATTAATAAATGTTTAGGAAATAGAAAATAAAACTGATATACCCAAAGCTCAGAAGACGTCAACAGAGGCAGCGGGAATGAATTTGATATTTGGAGGTCAGGAGATTCCACAGCTGCACAAGGCAAACTTTCTCACATTTTAGTTGTAGCCGAGGTCAGATTCCTAAATTACTTCCAACATAAAATGTTTTTTTGAAGTTTCTGAATATGAGACTCGTTCTTGCTAAGGTAACCTGAAGCGGAATTATGTTTTTTGCATGAACCCAAGTTTTATTTTATTATTAAGATGCCAGTCAAAGCTATCTACACTGCCATGGATGTCTATCATGGAAAAAGTTTTTACATATATAATTCCTTAGTGAGTGTATTGTATTTTTCAAACAAATAAAACGCTGCTACATGTATTTAGATGTAGTCCGTAGTCTTCTGTATTTTGTTAACGTATGTTAGAATTATTGGACCTTGGTACCTTGGACTCAAATGAATAGGCATTTTATATGTATGTTTCACTGTTTAAAATAATCATGTATGACAGTATATGAACAAAATGACCTTTGAAATGAGTATGTCTTTAACATAAATTTAAAACAAATGATCTCAAACCTCTATTTCTTGACGCTATTCCTGAACTGTAAAGATTTATGACTTTTTTTAGCTGACATTCCCATTCTCGGCTTATTCCAACTTGCACGTGAAGAAACTCCCTGACTTCAGGAGGGAGAGAGAACGTATTGGAAAACTTGCTTCCTTGGGTGTAATATTTCGCAGTCAGAAGACAGTACAATAACTCGCTTTCTGGTATAAGTCATGAGGCTTCGTATGGTTGCTGTTTGGAGGGGATAAGAGTAAATATCAGAAAAGGAATTGTGTTCAGCATTACATGGGATATATTTGATATTATTATTATTATTATTATTATTATTATTATTATTATTATTATTATTATTATTATTATTATTATTATTATTATTATTATATAAAGAACTGTAGTAGCCAAGTTTCATTTGGTCTCCAATCATTTTATAATGAAATCCAAGTGAAACAAGTTTTTTAACTCCTGGTCTTTTAAATCCCATTCAGTTCAATTTCCATTTTATCTTTAATAACAATTCACATTTATTCCCTTGGAATAATTGAAACATTATTAGAGGTCAAATTGCTCAGTTGCATTGACGTATCTATTTAACCTTACTTAAAAAAAATAGCAAGTATAAGAATGACTAAGAGATATGTCGCCAAGAATACGAAATTAATATTACTGTGCACATGAGGAAGGTGTGTATAAGTTGCAATAGATTCTTAGTCAACACTGCTAAGAAGACATCGCCAATCCTTTCTTAAATGCGAACAATTTATAAGTAAAAGACTATTGTAATATTGCAGAAACCCAACAGCATGTGGATAATGACATAGAGAATTACAGAAACGTAGCACCATATTGACTCAACTATGATCATTGAATTGCATGTTAGATAAGAATTTATCATTCCATCTACAACTAATTTACCAAGAGACTGCTCATTTCTTCAAGAGTAACAGATATTATATTGTATATGTCATTCTGAGAATTACCAAATAAAATGGGAGATGTTGATATGATAGATGTATCGTGGACTAGAACCATGGAACGAGATATTCTATTCAATAATCAGCTGATTGTGCTACTTGGTACTTCATGACAGACATGTTAAAAATCTAACCATTAGATTCCACGTCAGAGAAAGCTTTATTGTCATTAGGTAAAATTGTTTTCAAAGGAGTAGGACCGATAATTTATTCCTCAGTATGTGATTTTTAATCTACATTCAACAAGGGTACCAAAACTTTACCTTATCATACGCCAGACATGATTCGTCTTTGTTTACTTTATACATCAATACAAACTCGCCTTTGCCTGTTACTTAAGAGTTTTTGAGCTAGTTTTACACGTTTATGGTAATGAAGCGATAATTGCCTCATATATGCTGTCATTAGGAATTATCTCCACTCGGAATTAGATAATTAATGTTATTCCAGTTTCGTGTTTCATCGCAGGACGGGCCTCCAGAAGTTAACAATTGACAGGTATTAACATCGTCGTAACCTTATCATTCCAAGTGTATTAAATGGGATTTTGAGCTAAGAGCCACAACAACCTCTGCTTCCACGTGGACGCTCATCAAGAAAATAGACCTCAGAATAATCCTCCTCTTATGACATATCAACTCTTGAGTCGATTGAGTGATGGAAAAAAATTAAATTCGTCTCAGATATATCTATACTTGCTATAACGCTTATGAAGAACGATGTCGGTGATTATCAAAGCAGGAAGTGACTTCGTTCGTTCTTTCACAAGGGAAGCCATTTCTCAGAGGATTTAGTTCTTGATCTCCTTCTTCCTGAAAACAGGCATTGTTCCACGAGTCTTGTTTAACTTTGGGACGACCGTGAAATATCTTTTATTACTACGGTTAGCCAAGTTTTAATCTCATCTTATCTTTGAATCTGCAGTATAATCAATTATCAACTCGTATGCTCCTAGATCTTATAGCAAATGCACAATTTAATAAGAGATGAACCACTTCTAAGAAAAGCAATTCACATTAGGGTCGATCTGGATAAACCCTGAAGATTTGAAGAGGTCCTCAAGTGTATCTAATATTTTCGTATACGTTTGTCGTATATCAGATAACAAATCTGTTGCCTGAAGGTCGCAATACAATAGTCTTGAGATTAACTTTGAGAGGGTTTCCAAGATGTGAGTTAAGCCTTCAATAACTGATATTTCACTTCAAGATATACGATGAAACAGTTGCCAAAAAGGGTAAATATCAAGTTTTCTAAGAAGACGACTCAACTACGTCAAAGAATTGTGGAGAATTATTTTTATGATGACGAAAGAAAGTAGTTTCCTTTCCTTTCTGCTTATAAACGAGTACACCAACGATTAGATTTTTTGTGCTTTCTAACAAATAAAAAAAAATCCGTTGCTAAAATATGCTTTAATCCTGAATCATTTCGAGTCACACATTGTCCCTAACCAGTAAGGCTGGCATTACGGTACGGTACGGAGTCCGGTACGTTACGGTTGATATTTATCCTATGTGGACGGTACAGAATTACGGTACGATAATTTTACCAAAGTACAGTACAGTACATTTAGGTACGGAAAAAATGAGCACGGTAAGGAATCGGAAAAATTATTGATGCTACGGCACAAAATTACGGTACGGCATTTCAGAAAGGTACGAAGTACGGAAAAAACATTCCGTACCGTACCGTACAACCAGCCTTGCTTGTCAGATAAATGTAGTTCCTTTCATCTACAGAGGCGCCTACGATGTCTAGAAACTTGTGATTATTCCAGATTAAAGGTTACCTCGAGGATATTTTGGGGAAGAATTTATTTTACGTAAAAAATGCAATCCATCCATACATTCAAAACCATAAAAAAAAAAAAACTCATGCATTTTGCGTCTTGGAATGGGTGGGCATTTCGTCGTTGAGAAACGTATACCGTGATATCCATTCGGGAGTATATATGTATATTCCTCGAAACTGAAACACGAAACGTCAAAGGTGCGCGAGGAACAAAATGGAACTGAACATAGCTGAGTTTCAGAGAACAAAAAAGACAGGATGAAATATGAGGCTTACTCAGGAAATAAGGGGATCCCCTGGACACTAGACAGTGATGGAGTTTAGATTAAAATGAATCTGAAGCAATAAAAATGGAGGCGTCTTGGAATTTTGGGGATTTTGATAAGATGTGTGTTTGAGAGAGAGAGAGAGAGAGAGAGAGAGAGAAGAAGAGAGAGAGAGAGAGAGAGATCCTATGGATATCTTATGAAAGGTTTTTCACTCCCGTGGGGATAAGGATTACCTCGTCCAGTCCCCGCCCCAAACTCTCATATGTATTACATTATGATAGGGAGATAAACACACGTCCAGAGATGCATGCAAAGCAGCGTTTTGTTATTGGGTAGTAATTCAATATTACTCATTTCGTAATTTTTAAAAAATTGGCTTATTAATGTATGATGGTTCCCAGATGGTCGAGTGATATAATCCAAGGCACAGAGATTTGAACGCATTCATAGAAGGGATATGACTTGACTCTCTCGCTTAATCAGACAATTATAGATTTTTAAATATTCATGATCAATAGCTCTACTTTTCACATCACACTGCCCAGTAAATTACAGATGAATTCATACGTATGATCTTGAGGGTCAATCTACAGTTCTTTTTCTCACCATACTCAGGCTCTGGGATATTTGTACTTTTAACTTCATGAAAACAAAAGTTAATAACATTACTTGAATAAATTGACTCAGCAGACAATGAAATCAAGTTAAGGAAGTGATTTGGCTTCCCAAGGAGAACGGAAGAAATCAAAGACAAATACTTTTCAATTTTATTCTGATAAGAAAAAGAAAAACATATACAGTAACCTGCGTAGAGAATCGAAATTACATTCGACATAAACATTTCTAGTATATGCGAAAGGATATGATAATGTATATATGACTTGGCAAGAGTGACCAGTAACATCTATAGTTCGGTTTATTAGTAATTGCAAAAGAGGAAAGGAAAAAAATTGATATCGTGAGCCAACGGGTTGAATATCATGTTGCCATGTAAGATTAAACATAAATGTATCTGCTTTCCACACAAATATCCACTGATCACAGACGTGAATTATTATTCCTCTTATTTCTCTTTGCAGCAATGTTAGTTCAGTTTTAGCATTAGTATCCTGTTGGTTTGCATTTCACCTAAAGAGCAGAATATCGCCATCCATCCCTTTTCAATCTGAAGCCTTTTGGTATTTCCAAAACTATTCTGGAGTTATGGCAGCTTAATCTGACATTACGAAGCACGAATGTAGTGGTTATGGGTAGTTGATTCTAGTTACTGAATCGTATTCTGAATTCACTTATTTCAGTAGTATGAATTATTCAAATGCTTGTACGTTTTCATTTCCTGAATAGCTTGGCTCATGTATAGTCTATTATTATTAATAGTAAAATAGTAATCAAAGATAAAAGGAACCTATGGCATAAAAAAAAAGTCATCAGACCATGTGCACCCAAATATTAACCTTCGACAACTTGCCACAGTGAAATGAAACCGAATGGTTCATAAATTTTGAAATGAAGGGAATGGTAGAATTTCATGCTGGAATGTCTGAAATAATGTATGATGTATCAAAGCTAATAATTCCATTGTTCATTCTCTCTCTCTCTCTCTCTCTCTCTCTCTCTCTCTCTCTCTCTCTCTCTCTCTCTCTCTCTCTCTCTCTCTCTCTCTTTGTTATAGTTGGGGGGGGTGTTGGAGGGAGGTAAAGGTCTAAAAAAAGTCTGAAAAAGATGTTTCGCGTTTAGTTAAAGATACAGGAATTTTATGATAGGATATTTATGATTCATGTATTAGAATGCAAATGTAAAAATTGAATAATGTCCATATTAAACAGTACAGAAAAAATAGATATAGCGTATTTTTTTCATTTTCATTGGTGAAACAATGGGCTATCTGTCAGTAAATTTTAGCACGTTCTAATTTATTTGATATACTGAATTTAGAGGCTATATTTCTGTTCAATTATTTTGTGTTTAATCTTGTAACTGAGGGTATATGATGTGTTTAATTTTTTGTCCCATTTTGCTTGAACCTTGTTATTAGTTTGAGTAGTACTAATTATGAGTATTAATTACGAAGACCACTTCACGTTAAGTTAGGAAACAACCGTTTGTAACATATGCGCCAGTGGAAAATCTTGCTCACGTCCCGAGTAAGGTGGAGGACGGATCACGCCTTGTTTTTCTTCAAAAAGGAATAAATTGCGGAGCTCTTGACATTTCAGATTTAATAACATATCATTTTGCGTTTTGTAAAGAATTGTCGACTTCTTTGAATACTATTCTGGAGGTAAAGAAATCTTTCTGAGGAAGAGGAGGAGTTTGAGGAGGCAAGTGAAGATTTACCTCATTTGAGACGACCTCGAGGGAAGGGGATTTTATAATTTTATCGTTCTATTTTTTGCTGGCGTTTTCAGAAGTGTCTAACCACACACCGTAAGGATAAAAAAATATATTTGTATAGAGCTTTTGAATTCTTTTCCAGATTTCTATAGATGCGATCAAAGTAAGCTTGAAATTTCTCTGAAATCGTAATACTTTATTTTTTTTCTTTATTATTACATTTTCTATATTCGCTTAGGTATTTTTATTAATGTTGCCATGGAGAAATTCGTCTTAGAAATAGATGGCTGTAGTGAACGACACCAGGTATTCAAATATTCAACCGGCATTGTTGACCCGAAGTCGACGAGCGCGTGCAATAAAACATGCAATCTCCTACACAACGAAGCATGTTGCAACACAGATACCTCGTTAGTAACAGACATTCGTGAATTAAAAAAAACGTCAGCAGCTGTTGCATCAAACGTGTAATGAGTCTCAGCTTGGTAGATTAATTATTCCTTTTTTTGCAACTTAGGCATCACACTTTTGTGGAAATCATGCAAGGAACAATTACCTATTCATGAATGATGTTGAAATGGATTTTTTTGTGCGGGGGTGGGGGGGGAGGAGGGCGTCAAATTGGTTAACGTCACAGGGTCAGTCGTTAATCCCCCCCCCCCCACCGACCGTCCTTTACCTGTGGTCAGGCTTCATTAACCTTCTAATTGCATCGCGTCCTTTCATTCCCGTATTTATTAATAACTCATGTTTCGTTTTTAGTTTGTGGTCTTTGCTGCTCATCTTGTTTCTTAGGCTCTTGATTTTCATTGGATTAATATTTCCTTAACCCTTCGACCTCTTTTGTGTTCACTTTTAAAATATTCCTGTGTAAATACTCTTTTTAACTTACTCCTCATTTTATATAAAGTATATAAGTAGGTTGCATTGCATCTGCCCAGGAAGAATTTTTAAATGAAATGTGGGTTTAATTATCAGTAGAGTTCTAATGACAAATAACTAAACTGTAAAGTAGTATGTTGAAAGAATGTTGATTGTGGCAATTTGCTAATTATTGCTATAGATTACTCTCGCATTAATCAGAGTGTGAGCCAACTAATCTCGTCAAATAATATTTCAAGGACATCGGATACGTTTTAACCTACTACTAGGATTTCATGGTAGTTTGAACTGTTGCAAATTATTACGATGCTATCAATGTCATCTCCAGAGTAAAAATAAAAATATTTACGAAGCATGTTCTTGTTTTTTTATTGACACTTGTATTTATCTCATTCTAAAGCCATGTTTTTCTTTATTTTCATGCCTTCTTTCTCGTTTTCCGAAAATTTTCAGCGAGTTAGGACCTTCCATTTACCCTAAATTCTTTTTTTTTATTGTTAAAAAACATAACGAAAAAAATGGGATTTACCTTGACCTAGTCTTCAATAAACTAACCTAGTGGCCCAGAGCTTAGTTGGACGACGCTAGCACTTACAAGTGTCCTGCTGATTATAATTCAAAAGTTAGCAAATTTCAACTTAACATCTTGCAAAGAAATCGCTTGGTGAAGGTTTGGGGAGAGGTCGTCGTTAGTGGTTGATATATATATATATATATTATATATATATATATATATATATATATATATATATATATATATATATCTATATATATACTATATATATATATATACATCTAAAAAGGAGAAAAAAAAAATCATGTGAGAAAGCGAAACCAATTGATACGTTTGCATTCATTGTGTTTTAGTATATCTCCAATTTTTTTTATGTCGTTTAAGATTTCTCCAAAATTGAAAACGTTAATTCATACAACAACAACAACAACAACAACAACAACAACAACAACAATAATAATAATAATAATAATAATAATAATAATAATAATAATAATAATAATATATATATATATATATATATATATATATATATATATATATATATATATATATATATATATATATATATATATATATATATATATATATATATATATATATATATATATATATATATATATATATATATATATATATATATATATAATATATATATATATATATATATATATATATATATATATATATATATATATATATATATATATATATATATATATATATATATATAATATATATATATATATATATATATATATATATATATATATATATATATATATATATATATATATATATATATATATATATATGTGTGTGTGTGTGTGTGTACATATGTATATATATATATATATATATATATCTATATATATATATATATATCATATATATATATATATATATATATATTCACTATTTGATTCCGGTTCGTCCTATGAAAGATAACATTTCTTGTGTACCGACATTTAGAAAACTCACAAATATTCAAAGATTCGTTTATGTACCAACCTTATTCATGCATACGACTGATTTCCAGCGACTCGTGGCAACAATAGTACGGAAGCTTGCAAGATATTCCATTTTTGGAAATCACTTCGCTGACAGCCTAAGCAGGCCGGATTGTTTTGGTAAATGTTGGAATTAACTTAGTGAAAGGCTTTGCTTGTTTATTTAGTTGAGTATGCCATTTAATATGCTGTTTCAACGTTTTTCTTTATTGTCATTTGAATTATGAGTTTTTTTAAACTAATCTAAGTTTATTGAAACACTGAATTATTATTAATTGTATTGTATTGCTTTAATTTTGAGTGATTTGCCTTTGTAATTGTTGAGTAAGAAATTTTGAGGTAAGTAATTGGATTGTTACTGTTTTGTGATCCTGTAGATTTTCCGATGACTTCTTGTAATCGTATGTTAAGAATTTAAAAACAGAATACAGTTAGAAACAGCGGAAGAGTCACAGTCAGTGAAGACAGAAATAGGTACAGAGAGAAAAACAAGGTGGTGAAAAGGTGGTAGCCCAAGCTAAAGCAAAGTCGTATGATGAGTGTATAATGAGCTGGGGACAAAGGAGGACTTAAAGAGATGATGAAGCTATCAAAGGCTAGAAATAAGAGCACCAAAGATATAACACACATCAAACAAATAAAGAATCAAGAGGGTGTAGTGCTTAGAAAGGAGGAAGGACATTGTGAAGAGATGGAAAGAATATTTCGAACAGTTGTTAAATGAAGAAAATAATAGACTAATAAGAGGAGGATGGGCAAGTGAACATTGGCATGGTATGAGGTTTTTCTAGGCTAGGTACTAAATGCACTGAAGAAGATGAAGAATGGGTGAAGGCAACCGGACCAGACATGATCCCGGTGGAGGCATGGCAAGCATTAGGAGATGAAGGAGTGGATATACTGTACGATCTTATGATAAAGATCCTTGAACAGGAAAAAGATACCAAATGAGTGGCGTGGGAGATATAGTGATCCCAATTTTTAAAGGGAAAGGCGATGTCCAAGAGTGTGGTAATTATAGGGGCATTAAATTGATGTCCCACACTTTGAAGATACTGGAAAGGATGATAGATGCTAGACTGAGAGAAGAAGTACAAATAGGTAAAGAGCAGATGGGATTTATGAAGGGAAGGGGAACAACAGATGGTATATTTTGTCTGAGGCAAATAATGGAGAAATTCGGGGAAAGACAAAGGGACCTACATATGGTATTCATTGACCTTGAAAAGGCTTATGACAGAGTCCCGAGACAAGAGGTATGGAGGAGCCGAGGGAGAAGATGTGCAGAGAAGTATGTGCGATTGATACAAGAGATGTACCGAATGTATTTACCAGAGTGAGGAGCACTGTTGGGGAGACAGAAGGTTTTGAGGTGAGAGTAGATTACACCAGGGGTCGGCTCTGAGCCCATTTATCTTTAAACATAGTGATGGATGTTATAATAGAGGAAGTAAGGGAGACAGTACCATGGAACATATTGTATGCGGATGATTATTGTTCTGTGTGCAGAGAGCAGGGAAGATCTGGAAGTGAAATTGGAAAGATGGAGACAAGTACTGGAGGAGAGGAATGAGAATAAGTAGATCCAAGACAGAATATATGTGTACCACCACTGAGGGGGATGATAGAGAAAGTATTCAGCTTGGTGGAGAGCAAATAAGGTAGAGTTATAAGTTTTTAAGTATTTGGGATCTTTTGTTAACGCTGGAGGAAGTATGGAAGAAGAAGTAAAACATCGGGTACAGGCAGGCTGGAACAACTGGAGAGCGGCCCTCGGGAGTTCTTTGTGACAAAGAGTGCCGCTTAGGTTAAAAAGGAAAATTTCACAAGACGGTGGTAAGAACAGCAATGCTGTATGGTACGGAAACAGCAAGCATGAGAAAAGCAGAGCAGAAGAAGATGGATGTGGCAGAAATGAGAATGCTTAGGTGGATGTCTGGGGTAACAAGAGTGGATAGGATCAGAAATGACTACATAAGGGGGTCAACTAAGGTGGTGGAAGTATCAAAGAAAGTGCAGGAGGGGAGGCTGAGATGGTATGGACACCTGTTGAGGAGATGAGGACCACGCTGGGAGACATACTATGGGAGTGGAGGTGCAATGGAAGAAGAAAGAGAGGGAGACCAAGAAAGAGATGGAAGGACTGTGTGAGAGGAGATTTACATGAGAAGGGAATTGATGAGGCAGAAGTGCAAGATAGAAATAGATGGAAACGGCTCATCCGAAATGGCGACCCCATATAAAAATGGGAAAAAGCTGGGAAGAAGACAGTTAGAACAGCGGCGTCACCACCCGGCTTTCCTTTCTCAACCTTCTTGGATGTTGTTAGTCATATTTTAAGAACATTTTGGTGCCCAGACCCCGAGAAAGGATATCAAGGACCTGTTTGTGAGTAATTATATGCTAATAAATAGTTCAAGATGGAGAATTTGTTAAAGAAGAGAAAGGCAGCCAGAGGATGGGTTTCTAGGCTAGGAAAGGAACTCGTAAGTTTATTAGGAAGCCTGTCCTTAGTGCAGTTGAATTGAATGCTGTTATTGAAAATTTTGATATTCGTTTGTCCAAGTTAGATGAAGTACAGTCAGAAATAGAAGTTGAGTTAGAAAGTGATTTGCTTGATGATGACTTGGACAAGGCCTTTGAGTTTAGAACGACGTCTCTTATACCTAGGATTAAGGCTGCTGAGAAACTCCTCGAGTTAGACAAAAAAGGTGACGATGATAGTAGTACTACTAATGGATCTTCAGGTGCACAAGTGAAGCTGCCTAAGCTAGAACTGCCGAAATTTAAAGGAGAAGTGACAGAATGGCAGTCCTTTTGGGACCAGTTCAGTTGCCATGTAGACAATGCAGATATACCAGTAATAAGTAAGTTTAGTTATTTAGCGTCATTGCTGGAAGGAGAAGCCAAATCAGTTATCTCAGGTCTATCTCACACAAGTGTAAATTATAAGATTGCATGTGATCTACTTAAGGAGAGATTTGGAAGGCCTGAGAGGATGATATTTGCCCATGTTCAAGCACTTTTAAATGGCAAGGTTCCTGTTAAGCAGGAGGCCCTAAGTATGTTTTACCTGCTGTGGAATCTACAGGATGAGTTGTTGACGCTATCAGAAGTTTAGAGCTTTAGGTGTATCTGGTAAGCAGTGCAAAGTTTTCCTGACGCCAATATTCTTTCTCGTCTTCCGAGTTGAAATACGAATGGAGTGGCTAGGAAAGGCGCTGGTCATGAAAGTGATTTGGAATGGCTTCTGAAATTCTTACAAGAAGAAATTGAAACTATTGAAAGATCTGAGACATTTAAAGATGTTACTTCTAGGAAACCAGAAAATCCTAGTGTATCTGAAGAAAAAAGGGCTCTAAGGGCTCAAGGGAGAAGGTAACCTCTGCATCTGCTCTGCATACCTCATCAGAGGTTGAATATCCTATCTGTGGATTTTGTGCTAAAAAACATAAAAACAGAAAATTGTTATGAAACTTGAAATTGAATGGGCCACAGCGTGCTGAGAAAATAAAATCTGCTGGATTGTGCTTTAAGTGTTTAAAAAAGGGTCAATTAGCTAAAGGGTGTTATTGCAAGTGTAAAAAATGTAATGGAAAACATAACCTCATAATGTGTGGTATTAAGTTGGATTCAAATAAGGATAATGACTCCATAAAGGTTGCAGTAGAGAACAGGTCTGAAATTGTAAATAAAGGTAATGAGTAAGGTTCCTCTGTTAATTTTGCTGGAGCTGCTCTTCATAACGTTGCTTCTACAAATGTAACTTGTACTATTTTACAAACTGCAAAGGTTCGTGTTGTGGGATCTAATGGCATACCTATTGAAGCAAGAGCTTTGTTTGACAGTGGGTCTGACTGTACTTATGTTAGTAGTAATATTGTAAAGAAATGTAAACCTGAGTAAATTACTAGTCAGCCCCTTGCATATTCAGTGTTTGGAGGTGACAAGTCAAGTAAGAGTAACCTAAGTAACATTTATAAATTGAAGGTACTTGATCGTAATAATTTATCACATTTGTTGACAGCTGTTGAGATTCCTAAGATATGTCAGCCCTTGATTAGACCAGTTATTCCAAATAATATGTTAAACGCCTTTTCTCATGTACAACTTGCTGATGATTATCAGAATAATTCACATGTGAATATTGATATATTTTGGATAGGTTGGATGCATACTGGCAGTTCATAAAGTCTGATGATGTAATTCAATTTGATGGAATTGTAGCTCAAAACTCTGTATTTGGTTGGGTACTGTCTGGTGCCTGGCATGCTAATCCTTTTTATCCCTGTACGTCATCTCAAATGTTGTGTATTTCTAAGGTGTCTGATTATGATGTAAGTAAATTTTGGGATCTGGAATCTGTAGGGATTAGTCCTAAGGAGTCCAATAATCAATTAGAGTCAAATTTCACATTGCAGGAATTTTCTGAGAAAATTCAATTTGTTGAAGGTAGATATGAAGTAGCCCTACCTTGGAAAAGTGAACAGCTAAGAGTGATCTAATAGATAATAAACAACTTGCTTTAAAGAGACTAAATAAATTACACTGTAAATTGGATAAGGATGCTAAGCTGAAAACTGAGTATTACAAGGTTTTTGATGAGTATGAAAAGGAGGGTATAATTGAGGAAATTCCTAGCAATGAGATTAGTAGTGCTTTCCCTATTTTTTATATGCCTCACAGACCTGTTGTAAGAGAGGCTAGTACAAGTAGTACAAAGGTAAGACCTGTTTTTTATGCTTCCGCTGCTAGTTACAATGGAGTATCTTTGAATGATTGTCTCTAAACTGGCCCCTCTCTTAACCCCGACTTAGTAAAAATACCGATTCGATTTAGGAGATGGCCTATAGCCTTGTCAGGTGATATCAACAAGGCATTTTTACAAGTGAGTATGAGACGAGAAGATAGAGATGTACATCGTTTCTTACTGAAGTGTGAAAATGGTATTAGAATTATGAGATTTCGGCGCGTTCCATTTGGTAACACTGCTAGCCCCTTTTTATTAAATGCTACAATTCTATATCATCTTGAACAGTGTAAAATGACTGAGGTAATACAAAAGTTAAAGGAAAATATGTATGTAGATAATTGGTTGAGTGGTGCTGACAGCTTTAATGAAGCTTATTGCCCAAGTTCAGTGAGGCTAGTAAGGTTTTATCTCTGGCAGGTAGCCTTTGACCAAATGGGTTTCTAATAGCAAATTAGTGACTTCTAGATTTAATGATAGAATTAATCTTGTTAAAGAAGATGAAGCTACTAGTGTGTTAAGATTGCATTGATATAACAATTCTGATACATTTTCCTTTCATGGAATTGAACTAAGCTCCAAGGTAGAGCTGGAGTTGACCAAACGATCAGTTTTGAGTCTTATTGCTAAATTATTTGATCCTCTGGGTCTTATAAGTCCCTTTGTAATGTATGGTAAAATACTCTTTCAGGACATTTGGAGATTGGGTCTTCTTTGGGATGATTTATTACCTCTGGAAACTGCAGGTTAAGTTTCAGAAGTGGGTCGAGAGTGCTAAATTTCTGAAATCTTGGAATGTTAATAGGTGCTATTTTCCTGATACTTCATGGGCAGGTCTTTGTAAAATTAAATTACATGCCTTTGGAGATGCTTCCACAAAGGGGTATGGTGCTTGTGTATATATACACACCTGCTCCCAGGATGGTTCTTATAAGGTGTCATTGGTGGCATCCAGATCCTAGAGTAGCACTATCAAGAACAGTAACTCTTCCTAGACTGGAATTAATGGGGAGTTTATTATGTTCAAGGTTAGTAGTTTTTGTAAAGAATGCTCTATGTTTGGGTAATGATACCTCCCTCATATTTTTGGACTGATTCTAAGATAGCACTTGCTTGGATTCAAGGAGACCCTTGTAAATGGAAACCCTTTGTAGCTAACAGAGTTACTGAAATCCAAAGTATAACTCCACCTAGCTGTTGGCATCATTGTTCAGGAATTGACAACCCCTCTGATTGATATCCAGGGGGATGTTAGGTGATCAGCTTTCGGCTAACAGTTTATGGGTAAATGGTCCCTCCTGGCTATCTGAACCTTTGTATTTTTGTCATGAAGGTAAACAATTGTTTTCTACTATGGAAGAAGCTAATTGTAAGGACGATATGACTTGTGTTGCTCTCAGTTTAGACACATCTTTGTTTGAATTTGATAGATGGAGTCACTTTAGTGAAGCTCAGCATGTAATGGCTTGGGTTTTGAGATTTGTACATAACTGTAAAATGCATGTAATTAAATGTTTGGGAACTTCTGGCCCATTGACTTCAGATGAATTAGAGAAGGCCAAAACTAAAATGATTTATTGTGTACAGAGAGAAGAGTATCCCTCGGAAGTTAATGCTTTATTGAGAAAAAAAAACCTATTTCAAAGGGGTCAAGTTTGTGTAAATTGATCCTTTTCTAGATGAGCAAGGTTTTATTGAGAATTAATTGGGTAGACTTGAGCATGCAGATTTAACCTATGAAAGTAAACACCCGTAATAATACCCAAATGTCACTTTGCTAAACTACTTGTCAGCTTTCAACATATATTTCTTAAACATGCAGGTGTTTCTTCCATTATGTCTTCCTTAAGAAGTAGTTTTTGGTAATAGGAATTAGAGTATTAGCCAAGTCTGTCATCAAGAAATGTGTTAGATGTCAAAGACATGATTCAAGGGCTTGCAGTCAACCTGTATCTCCTACCAGAATTAAGGGTGAAGGCTGCACCACCATTTACTGTAACTGGTCTCGACTTTGCTGGTCCTCTATTTTTGTGCTGATTTTGCATCGAAAAGTTTTATATTTTGTTTTTCACGTGTGCTGTAGTCCGTGCCATACATGTAGAGCTTACTGACTCCATGATTGTCTTTGACTGTATGCTTGCAATTTGCAGATTCATTGCTCGTAGGGGCCTTCCATCAGTGCTGTACTCCGATAATGCTAAGACCTTTGTTGCATGTGTCAGTGAATTGCAAAAGGTTTATGGACACCTGTCTCCCCACTGGAGATTTATAGTTCCAAGGTCTCCTTGTTGGGGAGGTTGGTGGGAACGTTTAATAAGATCAGTAAAGTCTGCTGTTCGAAAAACTTTAGGTGGAAAAATTATATTTCCAGGTGTGAATTAGAAACGGACCTTACTGAAGTTGAGGCATGTGTAAATTCCAGGCCTTTGACTTTTGTTAGTGAAGAACCTGATGCCCCTGTCCCTTTATCTCCCTCTCATTTTCTTATTGGGAGAAGTACTGGTTTTCAAACTCCGGTGAACACTGACCCTTCTTGTATTTCAGCTAAGGATTTAAGTGATAGAGAAATCTTAAGAAGGCAGATCTTAAATAAGTTTTGGACTGTGTGGAGCAATGATTATATCAGGAATTTACCTTGTGTTGTTAAGGGTTTCACTCCAAATTGTGACCTGAAAAAGGGCGATTTAGTGTTAGTGAAGGAAGATAATTTGTCCAGACTGCATTGGCCCTTGGGTGTGATAGTTGATGTATTTCCAGGCAAGAATGGACTTATTAGAATGTAAATGTAAAAACTTCCAAAGGGTATTACCAGGCCTATAACAAAGATTACATTATCTGAAATTTCAAGTTTTTGACTCTGAAGCTATAACAGAAACCATAAATGAATCCATGCCTGAATCCCCTCTTGAGAAATCTAAGTCTGTATTCCCTCTTGAGTACTCTGTTGAAAATCGCACCCGATCGGGCAGGATAACTAAGGTCCCTAAGAAACTAGATTTGTGAGCATATAGGTTTGTATCTAGATTCACATGTTTATTCAAGATTTGTAAGTCCATTTTGCTATGAATAACATTTATCCTAATTTATTGTTTATTTTTGTCTCAGCAAACATCAGTTTGAGTTACTGCTACAGAATCTATTGAAATTACTGTTAAATTTTAACTTCCTATTTGAGACAAATTCCAGTGTAACTTACTGAATGTTATTGGACTGTACCTTGTTCATTATTATGTTTTCTTGATAGGAGTTATGACTCCTATGGTGGGGAGAATGTTAGAATTAACTTTGTGAAAGGCTTTACTTGTTTATTTAGTTGAGTATGCCATTTAATTTGCTGTTTCAACGTTTTCTTTATTGTCATTTGAATTATGAGTTTTTTTAAATAATCCAAGTTTATTGAAACACTGCATTATTATTAATTGTATTGTATTGCTTTAATTTTGAGTGATTTGCCTTTGTAATTGTTGAGTAAGAAATTTGAGGATAAGTGATTGTTACTGTTTTGTGATCCTGTAAGATTTTCCGATGACTTCTTGTCATCGTTTGTTGTAAGAATTTAAACAGAATACAGTTAGAAACAGCGGCGTCACCACCCGGCTTTCCTTTCTCAACCCTTCTTGGATGTTGTTAGTCATATATTAAGAACAGTAAACAATATCGGATTTTTATCCAGCCTAAGGCAACACATCTCAGGAGATCTCAGTTGCCTCTTCTCATTTGTTTTCCTACTTCCAATTATGCCGACTAAATTTAGGTACGTTCATCTGAATGGAACACACACGCACATACACACGAACACACACACACACACACACACATACACTTCATAGATGCTCGTACGCTCACGGTTCTGTAGGATGAGAGAATTACCGCCTTTTTTTAGTAGAAAAAAAGCTTAATTGTGCCAGAACAATACACGTTATTGTGATGTGCATACATACATACACATATACATACATACATACACACATATATATATATATATATATATATATATATATATATATATATATATATATATCTATATATATATATTTATTATATATATTCATACATAAATATATACATACACACATGCATTTATTATTATTATTATTATTATTATTGGAAAAGTGTGTCTATTTGATTTTGTAATTTAAAATACAAAACAAAGCTTTCGAACACCTGAACGGTCCTCCTTGTCAATATGACTATAATTAGGTATATTTTATAACAACTGGTAGATATGCGCAACTTTTTAACAGATGTTAAAGATAATTTACAAAGAACTGAAGTAAGAAAAAAATAAATAAATTCAAAGTAACATGCGTGTGTTGAAGACGACGACGACGACGAAGAAGAAGAAGAAGAAGAAGAAGGAGAGAGAGAGAGAGAGAGAGACCATTACATACAATGAAAGCCCAGTCCACCATTGTAGGTTGGTGCTTGTTATCACGCCAGGATATTCCTTACTCTTGGAATGTTGCAGCAATATCTTTTTATTGTTGATTCTCGCTTTCCTGTGTATCTTACGGTCGTGTCTTCTTCGTGAAAGAACTAAGTACGTCATAAGGGAGCGAAACTGGACCCCTGTTAAATTCACAGAAGTTACAAAAGTTCACTGATAGCTGCACTTAGGAACACAGTGAGTACAGAATTTTCCGAGTGAAATTGTAATGGTCATCTTGTTTGTGGGGACCTTCTTAGAGTGATCTACCTATGTAGTGCACATATTTAAAGATATATCTAAACAGATTTATAGATTTATCATTAGAATATACGTATACATATACATGTCTGTGGATTTTTTTCTCCAATAATAATAATATATAAATAATAATATAATAATAATATTTGTGTACGCTGGACAGACCTTCTTTCAAACACGTTTTATTAAAAATAATGGCAGAATTCACAGAATTGATTTTGTACAATATTCTTTCAATTCTCCTTATGATTTTCCTTTCTGGCACGCTGGTATTATAAAGCAGCTGTCCAATGTTCATCGTGCTGTAGGTCGTCAACGGAAATTTCGGGCGGGCTGGTGTTATCAAAAGCAAAACTGGTTATCAGGGACAGGCTGGGTCGTCAACAGGTATACAGGTGGGTTTCGTAGGTCGGGAACAGGCCGTAGTCGTCAGGGGTCTATCCGGTATTTCTTGTTATTTCTTCTTTCTGGTTTTCCAAGGCGTCTACATGTTTCGGCCACCTCGTTTGGCCATCTTCGGGACGGATCGCTGAGTGCAATGGTCTGTGTCAGATGTATTCACGCTATTTATTGCATTCGGTTGGCTTGAAGAAACAGGTACCTCACTTTTCATTGGGCAATACCTGTGACGTCACGAGCGATGTCATCAGGGGGCCCGTTGCTGGTTGGCTGTCCTCTTCGTGGGCGGAGCCTCATCCTTATTGGTGATGGTGGAGGTCCCCTCGAAGGGCGTGCTTACCCTGAGGGTGCCAGAAAGGAAAATCATAAGGAGAATTGAAAGAATATTGTACAAAATCAATTCTGTGAATTCTGCCATTATTTTTAATAAAATAATAATAATAATAATAATAATAATAATAATAATAATAATAATAATAATAATAATAATAATAATAAAAATAATAATAATAATCCATTGTTCATTTGGACTGCAGATGAACCCAGGGAAGGGTTCGAAAGCTTTCTGTAAAGTCTTCAAAATTATACACGGACTTTTTACACTTGTAGTATTGTGGACCCTTTAGAACATTATATATACTCACGTGATAGAGAGTTTTTCCATAATAATAATAATAATAATAATAATAATAATAATAATAATAGGAACACTAGGCACGATTCCAAGATCCCTGAAAAAGAATCTGGAAAAACGAGTGTGCTCCTAAAAACAGCGCACATATAAAGAAAAGTGGTGGACTCCTAAGGAGGCAGGATGCAACACGGAACCCCACACTATCAATACACCCAGTCGTATTGGGACTGTGATAAAAAATAAATAAATAAATAAATAAATAATAATAATAATAATAATAGCTCTGAGGAAAAAAATACAAAGCTTCCTCCGAATGATTTTAGAGAGAGAGAGAGAGAGAGAGAGAGAGACTTTAATATTGATTTCCTTAGAATGTTAAGAGATTATATACTAATAATTTTCATCTGAGGAGGCACAGTAGCAGCAGCAGCAGTAGTAGTAGTAATAGTAGTAGTAGTAAACAGCTTTTGGATGTGTATACATCAGTTTTCATAACAAAAGGAAAATCCATCGTTCGTTCTTCGATGTAAGATTTTGTGAACGACGAAGCCTAGCATATTAATGAAATATGAACATATGGATGACCTTAGACCTCAGCTTTTGTTTAGTTTTCTGTCCGTCCGCACTTTTTCTATCCGCCCTCAGATCTTAAAGACTACTGAGGCTAGAGGGCTGCAATTTGGTATGTCGATCATCCACCCTCCATACCAAATTGCAGCCCTCTAGCCTCCGTAGTTTGTATTTGACTTAAAGTTAAAGTTAGCCATAATTGTGCTTTTGCTTCTGGCAATGATATAGGATCGGTCACCACCGGGAGGTGGTTAAAGTTTCATAGGCCGCGGTTAAAAGAGTATATTACACCGAGACTACCGAAAATAAGATTTATTTTCGGAGACTTTGAATATACCTGAAAATGGTTGTGAGTGGATTGAGGGTCATTTAAAGTTATCGCCTGAAGTGGGGGTGGAGTCGTCAGTGCACCTCACGCGGTGTGCTGTAGGCACCTTTTAACGCCATCTTAATTTTGTCAACTCTAGAGGTTTCTTTCCTGTTACACCTTTCAGACATCCTATTCTCAATTTCCATTTTAGTACTGAATGATCTCATTATGTACAGGTCCCAGCGCTTGGGCTCTGGTCAAGATTCTATATTCCATTACCTTCTGATAAAAAGCGATTCATCCTAAAACGCGTCAAATGTGTATTTTGTCTTTAAAAAGTTATAGAAAACGTCGGCTTGAAGTGATTCTTGAGAGAGGTCTTCCAGAACCGGTTCAGTTTTCCAGACCTGACTCCAGAACTTCCAGTGAACCTTCCTGATGCGGTTTCCTTTTGCAGTGGATGTGGATATCACATACAACAGTATTTGGATATGTGGGTGAGGGTAGGATGTGGATGAAGTGGATGTCACATGGAAGAGGATGTGGGTGTGGATGCAGTGAATGTGGATCTTACATAATAGAGGATATGGATATGTGGATAAAACTACTTCCGAAATACTAACCTGACGCTCCTTTGACTAGGGCTAAGTGTGACCTCAGGGCGAGACAGACGCCCATGTTGATATGTGTATTTTATATATACGCATACACACATTTGTTTACACACACACACACACACACACACACACACACACACACACACACACATATATATATATATATATATATATATATATATATATATATATATATATATATATATATATATATATATAGTCATAATTGGGTACACCCTTCCCTTTGATACCTACCTTACGGAAGTGGATATCTGAATATTTGCTCGCTTTGACGAAGGTCTTCAACTAGAAGACTTCATCAAAGGACATAGCATACTTGACTTTCTGCAGAGCCAGTCTTCTAGATTATTTCCACAGAATTACCAGAAGGATGACATCTGCAAAAAATAGATCTAGATATCCAACTATTTGTCCGTTTTGACGGAGATCTTCAACTAGAAGACTTCATCAAAGGACATAGCATACTTGACTTTCTGCAGAGCCGGTCTTCTAGATTATTTCCACAGAATTACCAGAAGGAAGACATCTGCATGAATAGATCTAGATATCTGACTATTTGTCTGCTTTGACGGAGATCTTCAACTTGAAGACTTCATCAAGGGACATAGCACTCTTGACTTTATGCAGAGCCGGTCTTCTAGATTATTTCCACAGAATTACCAGAAGGGAAACATCTGCAAGAATAGATCTAGATATCCGACTATTTGCCCACTTTGACGAAAGATCCTTCAACTAAAGACTTCATCAGGGACATTAGCATCTTGAAACTTTCTGGCAGAGCCGGTTTCTAGATTATTTCACAGATTACCGAAGGAGTAACCATTCTGGCAATGAATTTTAGATCTTGATATCCTGACTATTTGTCCTGGTTTGACCGGAGATTCTTCAATTGAGACATTCATTTCCAAGGGACATTCACTCTGAACTTTATGCCAGAGCCGGTCTTCTAATTATTTCCACAGAATTTACCAAGGAAGACCTCTGCATGAATGATCTAGATATCTGACTATTTGTCTGCTTTGACGAGACTTCAACTGAAGACTTCAATCAAGGGACATAGCACTCTTGAACTTTCTGCAGAGCCGGTCTTCTAGATTATTTCCACAGAATTACCAGAAGGGAAACATCTGCAAGAATAGATCTAGATATCCGACTATTTGCCCACTTTGACAGAGATCTTCAACTAGAAAACTTCATCAAGGGACATAGCATACTTGACTTTCTGTAGTGCCGGTCTTCTAGATTATTTCCACAGAATTACCAAAGGGGAGACATCTGACTTTTTAGCTATTTTGACGGGGATCTTCAACTAGAAGACTTCATCAAGAGACATAACATACTTGACTTTCTGCAGAGCTAGTCTTCTATATCATTTCCAAATAATTACCAGAAGGAAGACATCTGCGAGAATAGATCTAGATATATGATGATTTGCTGGCTGTGATGGGGATCTCCAACTAGAAGACTTCATCAAGGGACATAGCATACTTGACTTTCTGCAGAGCTAGTCTTCTAGATTATTTCAACAGAATTGACAGAAGGGAGACATCAGAAAGAATCGATCTAGATATCTGACTATTTACCCGTTTTGACGGAGATCTTCAACTAGAAAACTTCATCAAGAGACATAACATACTTGAAGGAACAGATTTCCATCTATCTGCAGAGCTGGCCTACTAGAATAATCTCACAGTATTACTTTCTGGTATCCCTCTGCATGCTTTCTGGTGTCCTGGTGTCATGGTGTCTGCTGAACAGTCGTTGACTCTCCCAGGAACGTTCTTCCACCTGCTGAGTTGGGGAGATCTCGCCAGTCATTGACTCTCCCTGGTATAGTGTGGCTGTGCGCCAAACAACTGTTGGCTCTAACTGGGTAAGAGTTCATCCACCTGACCAGATGGTTTGGAAGATCCCTGTTCTCTTCCTAGATTATTTCCACAGAATTACCAGAAGGAAGACATTTGTAAGAATAGATCTAGATATCCGTCTATTTGCCCGCTTTGACAAAGATCTTAAAATAGAAGACTTTAGATTATTTCCACAGAATCACCAGAAAGGAGACATCTGCAAGAATAGATCTAGATATCCGACTATTTGCCCGCTTTGACTGAGATCTTCAACTAGAAGACTTGTAACGGTAATTGCTGTATAGCAAAGAAAGATAAAGGAAAGGAAAATGCATCTTTGAGAAATTCTGCAATAAGGAGGCATTGGCGCCCATGTTGGAGGCACCTGTGTGAAAAACGCAGCGAAATAAGATGCAATATTCCGTCGAGATTCATCTAAATCGTTCCTGTAATCTCGGGAGTCTGTGACGCTCGCCGTAGGCCCTGCCCCCAGAATGCCGTATAAATACGATGGGCGAAGTAGGAGAAGAGAGATCATCAGTTAGTCACAGAGTAAGAGATCATCAGTAAGAGCCAAAGATCAGATTATCAGTGAGAGATCAGCAGCAGAGATCGTCAGAGAGAGATAAGAGAAGAAGGAACCAGGACGAAGGATCAGAGGAAAAGTCACTCGAGAGAGTTTGGTCGAATTCTGGTCAAGTCGTCTTCAGGCGTGGACGACCGAGTTATTTCGACGTTGTGCAAGACTTCAGAGAAGAAACGTTCTGATAGAGGTTTTGGGGAGTTCCTGCCCTTCAAGTATCAAGAGTAAACATTATTTTCTGCAATACGGAGGCAAGAACGCGTCTACCATTAGAGTTCTCCTTTTGTGAAGCCATCGCTTCGAGTTGCAAAACTGGTCGGCAAGTACTTTCATTACCTCACTGTTCCCCCAGTTCATGCAGTGTAAGATTTTAACTTTTTTTATGTAAATAGGAGACACCATTTTGCATTTATCTTTGTTAGTAAGCTTGTAAATAAACATATATTGTGTTAGTGTTTCTTTCTATATTCGTATCCCCAGTTTCAACTGTTGATTTTGAATTTTTTTGTTTTGTTTGTTTCACAATGAACCTGAAGCATACCTCTCTCAGAGGCCATAACAAGACTTCATCAAGTTTCATAGCATACTTGACTTTCTGCACAGCCGGTCTTCTAGGTTATTTCCACAGAAATACCATAAGTAAGACATCTGCAAGAATAGATCTAAATATCCGACTTTTTGCCTGCTTTAACTGAGATCTTCAACCAGAAGACTTCATCGAAGGAAATAGCATATTTGACTTTCTGCCCAGGCAGTCTTCCAGATTGTTTCCATAGAATTACGAGAACAGACATCTATAAGAATCGATCTAGATATCCGACTATTTGCCCACTTTGACAGAGATCTTTAGCTAGAAGTCTTCATCAAGGTGCATAGCTTACTTGAAGAAACATTTCCTTCTTTCTGTAGAGCTGGCCTTCTACATTCCTCCCACAGTATTATCTTATGTCATCCGTATGGTATCATTCTGCATGCCTTCTGGTGTTCTTCTGGTGGCCTACTGGTTAGCTTCTGGTATCCCTCTCATCCTATGAGCTCATTTACTTGTCTGCCGAACAGGCGTTGACTCTCCCAGGAAAGTTCTTCTACCTGCTGAGTTGGGGAGATCTCGCCAGTCATTGACTCTCGCTGGTATTGTGTGGATGTCCACCAAACAACCGTTGGCTCTAGCTGGGTAAGAGTTCATCCGCCTGACCAGATGGTTGGGAACGATCCTTAGCCATTGTCTCTCAGCCTGAGAGTTCGTCCTCCTTGATTATTTCCACAGAATTATCAGAAGGAAGACATCTGTAATAATAGATCTAGATACCCGACTATTTGTCGGCTTTGACGGAGATCTTCAAGAAGGAGACTTCATCAAGGGACATAGCATACTTGAATTTCTACAGAGCCGGCCTTCTCGATTATTTCCACAGAATTACTAAGAGGACATCTGCAAGGATAGATCTAGATAGCCGACTATTTGTCCGCTTTGACGGAGATCTTCATCTAGAAGACTTCATCAAGGGACATAGCAAACTTGACTTTCTGCAGAGCCGGTCTTCTAGATTATTTCCACAGAATTACCAGAAGAGAGACATCTGCAAGACTCGATCTAGATATCCGACTATTTGCCTGCTTTGACAGAGATCTTCAGCTAGAAGACTTCATCAAGGGACATAGCATACTTGAAGGAGCAGATTTCCTTCTTTCTGCAGGTCCGGTCTTCTAGATTAATTCCACTGTATTATCTTCTGGTATCCTTCTGGTATCCCTCTGCATGCCTTCTGGTGGCCTAATGGTTAGCTTCAGGTATCCCTCTTACTCTACAAGCTCATCCTCTTGTCTGCCGAACAGTTGTTGACTTTCCCAGGAAAAATCTTCAGCCTGCCGAGTTGGCGGGATCTGGCCAGCTGTTGACTCTCGCTGGGATAGTGTGGCTGTCCTTCAAACAACCATTGGCTGTAGCTGGGTAAGAGTTCATCCGCCTGCCCAGGTGTTTGGGAAGATCCCTGGTCATCGTCTCTCATCCTGATAGCTGGTACTCCTGCCTCCACATAGTAGTTGGTTCTCATACTGAGAGCTGGTCCTCCTACCTCCAAATACTTGTTGGGTCTCATCCTGAGAGCCGGTCCTCCTACTTCCAAATACTTGTTTCATAATATTATTCTTCATTGCTCTTTCATACACTTTCATAATTGTGATGTTAGACTCACAGGCCTATAATTACTTGCCTCTAGTCTTGATCCACTTTTGAAAGTAGGGGTAATACGTATATGCTAATTTATGTTCATTATAAATCTTGTCTGTATCTACACTTTGCCTTAATAATATTACAAGTGGTTTTGTGATAGAATGAACTACTTTCTTTATCAAAATAGCAGGGTCACCATCTGGCCCAGCTGAAGATCCATTTTTAATTTCATTAATAGCCTGCACAATATCGGCTTCATTAATATCTATGTCTGATAAATATTCACTATTTTCATCCCTTATTTCTGTATCATTATCTTCATTATCAATTCTAGGGGTAAGTCCTCTCTTATATCTTTCTGCTAATATGTTGCATATTTCCTTTCTTTCATTCGTTAATCTCCTTTCATTTCTTAGAGGGCCTAATTCTATTCTTCTTTTATTCATCTTTTTCGCATATGAGTATAATAGTTTGGGGTTTTGCTTGATATTTACTAAAGTTTTTTCTTCCAAGTCTCATTTTTCCATTTTCTTTTAGTTCCATCACTTTCCATGTATTCTTTTCTTTTGCAAGACCTTTTTTCCCACTTTTGATTCTCAGGAACAAGATCCTTTTGTCTCTTGGTATGCATGACTGATGTTTACTTTTCTTCCTTGGCATATATTTAGCCAATATTTTCTCTAATATTTCATATAATATATCCGTATTTACCTACTGTAGAAATTGTATTTTCCATATCTTTCCCACTTTTTCATCTCTTGCTTATCTCTGTTTTCACTTGCTTTGGAATGGACTGTTAATTCTATGACATTATGGTCTGAATTACCTGCATTATAAACTATTATTTCTGTAACATAATTCACCTCGTTCACAAATACTTGGTCTAAAGTATTTTCCTTTCATGTTGGCAGGTGATTTGTTGAATGTTGTATTCTAGAGAGAGAGAGAGAGAGAGAGAGAGAGAGAGAGAGAGAGAGAGAGAGAGAGAGAGAGGGCATCTGCAATGCAGAATGAAATATAGTGGGACATATATCATTATGGAGGAGTTTTGGAGTTCCATTTGACAAAGTCTGTGTGTGTGTGTGTGTGTAGAGAGAGAGAGAGAGAGAGAGAGAGAGAGAGAGAGAGAGAGAGAGAGAAAGAGGGTTGTAATTGCTGTATGGATAGTTGGCGACTGAATTGGCGGTAGGTGGGTTCTGGGTTGCTTACTGGTGCTGTTGGAGTTTGGAGTTTAGAGTTCTGTGTTTTGAGTTAGTTTTTGGTCTGTCTTTGGTGAGAGCTGGTAATAGTAGTGTTCGGACAGCAGTCTATTGCAGGCATTGAAAATCAGATAAGCTGTGTGTTTTTTATTTGTTGTTAGTTGTTTGGGAGTTCCTGTGCCTGTGCTGTTGGATTTCTTGTGCTTGTGAGTTTCTGTTATATGTGAGTTGTTGTGGTTGAAGGTTGTTGTTGTTGTTGTTGTTGGGGGGGGGCTATTGTTGTTTCTTGGTGGGGTTGTGAGTTGTTGAGGGTTGTTGTGGGTAAGCTGTTGTGATTCCTTGGTGTTGTTGGTGGGTGTGTGCATTGCCTTTGTGTGTTGTTGGTGATTGTTTGTGCATTGGTCTTTTGTTTTGGTTGTGTTCCTTGGTTGTTGTTGAGTTGTGGTTGTGTTCCTTGTTGGTTTGCTGTGTTGTTGAGTTGTGTTCCTTGTTGGTTTGCTGTGTTGTTGAGTTGTGGTCCTTGGATGTTGTGTTGTTGAGTTGTGGTTGTGTTCCTTGTTGTTGTTGTGTTGTTGAGTTTTGGGGTTGTGGTCCTGGGTTGTTGGGTTGTGGTTCTTGGTTGTTGTTGTTGGTGTCTCAGCGACCTTGACCGGCGGACAGCACAGCATAGCCCTGAGTCTCTGCAGTTGGGTTTTTTTTTTCTGTGTGTAGGTATAGGTCAATTGCCCTGCGTGTACTCTGTAGTGTAAAGAGGAAAGTATGGCTGAGGTTGAGTTTGGCAGCTGGATTGATTAAGTTTATGTGGGAGGGGGATTTGCCCGCTTGTTTTTTAAGCTTCTGATCCCACCACATCATATAACATTATTAATACAGTTTCAAGAGAGAGAGAGAGAGAGAGAGAGAGAGAGAGAGAGAGAGAGAGAGAGAGAGAGAGAGGGGAGGGGGGGGGGGGGGGGCGGGAGGGCGTCTGCAAGCCTGAATAAAATACAATTGGAAAATGCATCATATAACATTATCAATACAGTTGAGAGAGAGAGAGAGAGAGAGAGACGAGAGAGAGATGCTCAAGACCGGAGGGAGAGATAGAGAAGGAGAGAGAGAGAGGACGAGAGAGAGAGAGAGAGGGCGTCTGTAAGTCTGAAATAAAATACAATTGGAAATGCATCATATAACATTATCAAATACAGTTGAGAGAGAGAGCAGACGAGAGAGAGAGAGAGAGAGAGAGACGAGGATGAGAGGAGGGAGAGAGATGAGGGCGTCTGCAAAGTCTGAATAAAATGCAATTGGAAATGATCATAAAACCATTTCAATTACGTTGGAGAGAGAGAAGAGAGAGCAGAGAGAGACAGACAGGAGACAGACAAGAACAGACAGACATAGAGAGAGAGAGAGAGAGAGAGAGGGCGTCTGCAAGTCTGAATAAAATACAATTGGAAATGCATCATATAACATTATCAATACAGTTGAGAGAGAGAGAGAGAGAGAGAGAGAGAGAGAGAGAGAGAGAGAGAGAGAGAGAGAGTCTGCAAGGACGAATAATGCAATAGGAAATTTATTACCTAACATTATTCATACACTTTCTCCTTTTCGGCAGGAATTTAACACCCATTCTTCTAGGTAATTGAAACTAAACGAAACTCAAGCATAAAAAAATATTAATCAGAAACTCTCCAGAGTTATCATTACAGTAAAGCTCTAAGCTGCCTTCCTAGATAGTCTCTCTACATAGGTACCATTGCTTCCGTATGCTGATATCTCTGCCATTTGATTTATAACGTTCAAGAAATAGCTCACCACAGTAATAAAGATGCTATGCTTATAATCACTTCTTTCGTTCTTATCAACTTTATAACTCTATTTGTGTGTATGTCAGGGTGTCTATTAGCTGGAACAGTTAAAATCATTGAGAAATTTAATTGAATGTATTATAAATTAAACATAATATACACCAGATGATTAACATTTTTTGAAAAACGTCACAAAGATGATGGTAAAAATAAATGAAGGTCTTATATATTGTGAGGTTTCAACGGTTCCTTCAAAGCAATATATTTGTGGGATATTTTCCCCCCAATCAGCCAATCAGAAGCTAATTCCCTGATGGATGAATATTCCAAATATTAGACCTCTAGCCATTGCAGTTTTGGTCTTATTTAAGGTTAAAGTTAGCCGTAACCGTGCTTCTGGCAACGACATAGGCCAGGCCACCACCGGGCCGTGGTTAAGGTTGCGTGGGCTGCGGCTCATATAGATACCGAGACCACCTTGAAATTAGTGAGGACGTTTCTAAGTTCAAGGTTTCTTCACTAATATCAAAGTTCATTACTTTTGCTAATACGTGCATTAGAGCTGAAATATGATGGTTCTTGTTTCTTTCATTGCTGAGTGCTCTTGGTTAAGCTGTGCCAACAAAATAAAATATTTTTATAAATGTTGTCATTTGAAGCTCCATTATTTCTTTTGCGGTGGGGGGATGGGGGGAGGGGGGGATTCTGTCTCAAGGTTAATACTGACACGATATGGGATTATCAGGATGGCTACAGTGATATCTAAATCCTCAGTTTTTTTTTTATTTCTGGAAAACAAATTCTATGAAATTTGATCTCTATAAAAGTCATATTGAATCGAGAATAACTCAGTCATCACATTTCACACAAGTGTCAGTGTTTATGACTTTGTAAGTTACTCTTGCTCGTGGATATGATCAGGGTTTTTTATATCTTTATATCATTAATATAATATAATAATTCCTCCAAGATTTCTGTTTTACTGGTGAATCTTAGCAAGTTTGACTCGAAGACATAATATGTGGACTGAAGCTTAGAAATTTTTTTACTACCTTAAGTAAGGATTTGGTTCTCTGATGAGATAACACTAATGTCATGTGCTGTAAAAGATATAAAATGAAGAGGAAATATTAGTTCCGAAACATGAAATAAAATTGCTGTCAAGTAAAGTCTGTCCGAAATTACTTTTCCTCCTTATTCCAGAACAGAACTGCTTCCAATATTGTCCGATTTTAAGATTGCTGGAATTATTCCATCCAGTAAACTTGTCATTCTCAGTCACTAGAAATACAATGTACACAGTTCAGAATTACAGTTCTAGTGAAGTTCATATTCCTCATTCATTATGGAGCTGTTTAAAATACTAAAATTATGTTGAACTTGAGGCTTCCATAAAGAGAAATGACCAGAGCAAATATATCCATTCATTTAAAATTATTTTTGAATATACTAAAACTTATCCTTTTAACTAAATAGCTGGCATTATAGAAAACGGAATCATACGCCATCAAATTTAAACAGATTAACTCATCATAAGTATTTGTTATTTTTAACAAAAAGGACAAAGGACAAGTAATATTTTTACTGAACTACTACATACATACATACATACATAACATACATACATGCATACATACATATCATGGCAATTTATAAGAAAGGGAAGAACTATAAGGAGAGGAAACACATACATACCTACATACATACTACAAAATACCATCACATATCACAGCTATTTATAAGAGAGGAAGACAAAAATTAAGAGATAATACATACATACCATATATAGCATAGCTATTTATTGTAAGAAGGGGAGACAAAAAATAATAGAGTAATATCCCCTTTTCTGTGAATTTTTCCAAATGACTATATTGATAGATAGATATATAGATAGATAGATAGATTGATAGATAGATAGATAGATAGATGCCCCTCCCTTTTATTAGGGAGAGAGGAAGACACATAATAGGAGAGAAATATCCAGCTCACTTCAGCAGTTGTTTCCCCCAAATGACATTCCGACCACAAACGGTTCCTGGTTTGAGAACAAAAACTAATTGATTCTAAATGAAAGAGAATCTCTTTCCCTTTAATGGCTTAGGTCATATTCCCAGCATGCACTAGAAGTTCAGAAGATGATGGGGAGATTACGGGATCTGGTGATGAAATTGGGCAACTTTGACCCTTTATATATATATATAATATATATATATATATATATATATATATATATATATATATATATATGTATATATACATATATATATATATATATATATATATATATATATATATATATATAAATATATATATATATATATATATATATATATATATGTATATATACATTATATATATATATATATATATATATAGATATATATATATATATATATATATATATATATATATTATATAGATGTATATCTATATATTATACTATATATCATATATATATATATATATAATATATATATATATAGATATATATATATATATATATAATAGATATATATATATATATATATATATATATATATATATATATATATATATATATATATATATATATATACATATATAATAATATATATATATATAATATATTATATATATATATATATATATATATATATATATATATAATATATGCATGTATATGAGTTGTTCAGACAGGATGTATGATAATTGTCATTATTAATATAAATATTTTTACCCAAGAAAACCCGTTCCTCGCGCTTTCAGAAATTCATTGCAATTCTTACACCAACCTTTCAAGATGTCAGTCTTCGTTTGCTTAAGCTGTTAAAAGCACTTGCAAGGAATTGTCTCTCTCAGCATCCGATGATTTTTACATTAATTAGACTTTAGATAAAAAAAAATTCCATATTTCAGATAAATTCGACGAAAGTCACGATCAAGCAAAATAGAAAAATCTGTAATTTTTCAGTAAGATTTTCCTTTTGTTTACGTAAACGTCAAGGTATTAAATACACATACCAGATTGATCAATGACTTTTATCCAGGGCTATTTATGGCGTCATATATCTTGCAGTGCTTACCATTGCAAATGTGATGGTTGCTATACATCATGGGACGAAAAATGCGAAAGATTCTTATTGAAGTGTTATTGAAGCTTGTTTATTTTGCTGATTTTCTCGAGTGGGGGGTGTGCATCTATGCGCACACACAAAGCACACACATACACAAATATATATATATAGTAATATATTAGTGTGTGTGTATATGTATGTATATATAAGCATTAGGCTACAAATTGTCCTTTAATATCTAGTTCGCTCTACCTCAGAATTAGTGTTTTCATATATATTAACCGAAAGGGAATTTTTAGTCAGTAAACGCATATGAAAATATATTAATTACGAGGTAGAGCGAATAAGATGTTAAAGGAACATTTGTTGCTTAATGCGTATATATAAATTCTGGTGTGTGTCGAAACGCCAAAGAGGGACTCCATAAATAAATGGCACCAAGAAAGAACGACCGTAACTAACGACCAAAGTGGAGCTATAAAAATATTTTATAAAAATCGAGTGCACCACAAATATTTGGAAGATGAAAAGGCTATAAGGAAAATAATCAGTGAAAATGTCTCCCCCACTACAGAAAGTGATAAAATTATCCTCATAATTTATTACAAAAGCATGAAAACCAGCCAGCTGCTTCTTAGAAACAACCCGGCGCCCCCAGAAACGTCTTTTGAAGAGAAAAGGAGTGTCATCTACGAATTCACATGCTCGGGTGGATGGATGCCACCATTCTTATATCGGGATGACCACTACCAGACTCTCCAAGCGTCTCTCGTGTCATCTTCAAGAAGGGGCCATTTTCTTTTACTTTATAGAGAAAAACATAACAGGAGACCAGAAAGAGCTGAGCTTATAAAGAACATAGAAATTATTGACCATGCACCGGACCGAAAACGCCTACGTTATCTTGAAGCATTACGCATATTAGAGAAAAAACCGACTATCAACACGGTAAAAGAAACAGAGTTTCTTCCCACCATCATAAGAAGAAATGGCGCAAGAAACCAACCGACTACGTATACCGCCACGAGAGAGAGAGGAGAGATCGAGGGGGGAGAGAGAGAGAGAGAGAGAGAGAGAGAGAGAGAGAAAGAGAGAGAGAGGAGCAAACAGAGAGAGAAAGAGAAAGAGAGAGAGAGGAGCAGCAGAGAGAGAAAGAGAGAGTGAGAAGGAGCGAACGAGAGAGAGAGAGAGAGAGAGAGGAACTTGGAGAAGAGAAAGAGAGAGAGCAAGAGAGAGAGAAAGAGCGGAAGAAGTAGAGAGAGAAAGCGGGAGAGAACGAGCGGAAGATATATCAACCGTACAGCTGCCGCCCAAGAGGTGGGTACCCCAACCAACACCCACCGACGCTAATAACCCCGTCCAAACTACGTAGGTCTGAACGCCTCAGGGGGAGATTTCGTTTCCATCCAACGACCAATTAAAATCCGTTCCCACCGACCCGCCACCGATTGTACACGACCTTGCATGCTATAAATACTTGTAAAACGTATCTTAATTCACTGTACTGTAAACTCTCATAGATGACTGCCTGTGCGCTGTCGACACGTTAGAGGAATAAACCTAAGACAAATGAAAAATCTTAGGAAACTTAAATACACCACTACATGCTGACGAGAAAAAGATAATAAGAAGAATTGAGAAGATTCTATATAAAGTAAATGCCGTTGAAACAGCTATTGTATTCAATGCTACTGCCCTCAGAGAAGGCCTCCTTCCTAATAATAATAATAATAATAATAATAATAATAATAATAATAATAATAATAATAAGACTTTATTAAAAGTAATGACTACTTAAGCCGCGTTACACTTGTAGCAGGATTCTTCTCTATTTTACTAATAGCGTCTTTTTCCGTGCTACTTAAACAGGCTAGTAGAGCGCCTATAGAGGTCATGATCAAATACAGTGTCAAAACAGGTGTATATATTTGAATTTTACAGATAACTACGATACCATAGTCATCAAAGTCATTAGCGATTATCTCTCTCTCTCTCTCTCTCTCTCTTGCTTGGTGAGACGTACCCGCGTGAAGTCACAATAATCAACAGATATCACAAGTTTAACATACGACTAGAATTTGAGAAATATCTAGAAGTGTTCGTGAACTATCGGTGATAAGATTAGTGTGAAAATAGTAGGATAAAGCGTCTTCTAAGTTAGTTTATCAAGTGTAATACTATAAATCAGAAACAAGATGGCAGTAAGTTCCAACTGCGGGAAAAGGTGGCGTAATTTGGCGTGTTTAGCAGATTCGCATACGATGAGTGCAGGAATGGAAGGGGAAACTGGCATTTCTCATCTATGAAATCAGCAACAGTCCTAACCAAAAAGTATACAAAAGCATTCATAGATATATTAGAAGGATATAATCCTTCAAACTGGAACAAATCTAATGAAAACATCTTGAAAATAATTGAAGAAGTTCCAAATAAAATCCAAGTGGTCAAGAGACTCATAAAGAAAAATATACATAAACCAACATATCCGACAAAGAAAATGAATAAGGTGAATCTTGTGAATATACTAATTGATGCATTAGGAAAAAGAATGCCAAAAGCATGCAAACTGTGTAAGGTTTGGTATAGCATAGTCAATCCACAAAACCTAATCAGAAAATGTGCTGCATGCAACATTCCGACCCATCCACAGTGTGCTGAGGTAATACAAGATTTGAGAAAAGATACAAGAATTTTTTGTTTTCGAACATGTTCTATCATGGATAGACAATGTTATTAAATCAAGATTGAATGTACAAATAGTTGAGGATGAAGGAGAGAAGAAGAAGAAGAAAAGAAGAAGAGGAAAACGGAAGAAGTAAACAAAAATGAAAAAAAATGACAGAAAAAAAATAAGGAAAACAAAGACAAGATAAAAGTATGGATGCAGAGATACTCATTGATACTACATATGAGGCAATAAAGCAGCATACCTACGAAGAAATAAATTACGATATGACAACAGAAAAAGCAAATCCGAAGAGGCTCTACCCAGATCTATACAATGACGGGAAAGAGGAAAAAATAGACAAGAAAGACAAAATCTGCAACCTTTTGAAAAGAGGGAATTGCAGATTTGGAGAAAGATGTTACTACAACATCCTAAGATATGTCAAAACTATGAAATATGGTAAATGTGCATACTTAGATGGATATGGGGATGATTGCAGAGATCTGCATCCAAAAATATGTAAAAACCTAAAAGAAGGAAAAGGATGTAAGTTCGCCACAAAAAATGCAAATATATGCACCCTGTAGCCATGAATCATAATCAAATAAATAACCAACCAAGTAATAAAATCCAAAATAAGAAAGAAACAAATAAAGAGAGAAATCAGAATATCAGGTAAAAGAGAAAAGCAAACCACCAATGAGATATGCAGAGGTGTCAGCAAAAAATTTCAAAGCATCAGCTCCGAAATTCTACTCAAGAGATAATAACTGTATTTATTATGCAAGAGGATATTGCAGAAACGGAGAAAATTGCAGATTCAGACACAAAATTAATAATTATGATGAAGGGAAGAGCAAATATTATATGGGAAAAGTTGGATTTTTTAATGTCAGAATTTCTGGAAATGAAAAAAAAGAACAACATACCAGAACAGAAAGAGACATGGGAAAAATCCTTAAAATTCCTTATTACTATCAGTATTAATGAAGGAGAAAACACGCAAACCATCATAGTGATGAATGCGCAGGGTTTAGTTACGAGTAACTCAAAAAGAAAAATAAGTAGTACTTCGAATAAACTAACCCCAAAATTGAAAAGAAATAGATATAATGAATATAAGTGAAACCTGGTATTCCCAAGAGACTGGAATGATGATCAAATAAAAGGGTTCCAAACTTATAGATCAGATAGAAAAAATAGGAATCAAGGGGGAACCGCAATATATGGGAAAGACAAAAAACAAGGAAAAAATATATGAGAAATATAGTAACTCAGTCATAGTTAACTAATAGCGGGTACGGAATTTGAATCTGAAAAATTGATGAACATAGTAATATATAGACCTCCTAATACTAAAGAGTTTGACTTAATAATTGAAAAATTGGATGATATATGTAGAAATCACAAGGACTGGACTATTCTCCTATCTGGTGACTTTCAACTTTCCTTTCGTAGAATGGAAAGAACGAATAGGAGATTGTGGTTGTACTTATCATATAAAAAAAAGAGAGTAATAGTAGTGCAGAAGATAAGAGGCAATTTGAAAAGCTATTAGAATATGCTACTAGAATAAACACATTCAACAAATAAATCACCTGCCAACAAGAAAGGAAAATACTTTAGACCTAGTATTTGTGAACGAGATGAATTATGTTAAAGAAATAATAGTTTATAATGCGAGTATTTCAGACCATAATTGTCATAGAATTAACAGTTCATTCCAAAGCAAGTGAAAATAGAGATAAGCAAGAAATGAAAAAGTGGGAAGGATATGGAAAATACACTTCTACAGTAAAAATATAAAATGGTCAGAAATTAATGAAGAATTAAACAAAGATTGGGATAACATTTTCGTAAGTGATGACATAAGGGTAAATACGGAGATATTATATAAAATATTGGAGATAATAGTGGAAAAATATATACCGAAGAAGAAAAGTAAACATCATTCATGCATACCAAGAGACAGAAGGATCTTGTTCCAGAAAATCAGAAAGTGGAAAAAATGTCTTGCAAAAGAAAAAAATGCATGGAAAGTTATAGAACTAAAAAGTAAGATAGAAATGCAGAAACAAAAGATTATACAATCAAAAGAAAATGAAAAACGGACTTGGAAGAAAAAACCCTATTAAATATCAAGCAAAACCCCAAACTATTATACTCATATGCGAAGAAGATGAATAAAAGAAGAATAGAAATAGGCCCTCTGAGAATTGAAGGGAGATTAACGATGAAAAAAAGGAAATTTGCAACATACTGGCAGAACGATATAAGAGAGAATTCACCCCTAGAAAAAAATAGATAATGAAGATAATGATATAGAAGTAAGGGATGAAAATAGTGAATATTTAGCTGACATAGATATTAATGAAGCTGATATTGTGCAGGCTATTAATGAAATTAAAAATGGAGCTGCTGCAGGGCCTGATGAATTCCTGCTATTTTGTTAAAGAAAGTAGTTCATTCTATCGCAAAGCCACTTGCAATATTATTAAGACAAAGTGTAGATACAGGCAAGATATATGATGAGCACAAATTAGCATATATTACCCCTACTTTCAAAAGTGGATCAAGACTAGAGGCAAGTAATTATAGGCCTGTGAGTCTAACATCACATATTATGAAAGTGTATGAAAGGGTAATGAAGAAAAATATTATGAAACATTTAATAAAAAAAAAATAATTTGTTTAATAAAGGACAACATGGTTTCGTACCCGGAAAAAGTACACAAACCCAACTGTTAGTCCACCGTGAAAAACATATTCAAAAATATGAAAAGCGGAAATGAAACAGATGTGGTTTATTTAGACTTTGCAAAAGCTTTTGATAAAGTAGACCATAATATATTGGCGAAGAAAATTAGAAAACACAATATCGTGGATAAAGTAGGAAGATGGTTAAAAGAATTTTTACACAACAGAAAACAGATAGTTATTGCAAACGACGAGAAATCGGATGAAGCCAAGGTAATATCCACCCGGTGTGCCGCAAGGTACGGTGTTAGCTGCAATACTGTTTGTTATTATGATTTGAAGACATAGACAATAATGTTAAGGATTCGGTAGTGAGTAGTTTCGCAGATGACACAAGAATAAGTAGAGAAATTACTTGTGATGAAGATAGGAACGCTTACAAAGAGACCTTAACAAAGTATATGATTGGGCAGAGGTAAATAGGATGGTATTTAACTCTGATAAATTTGAATCAATAAATTATGGAGACAGAGAAAGAAAGCTATATGCATATAAGGGACCTAATAATGAGACCATCACAAATAAGGAAGCAGTTAAAGACCTTGGTGTGATGATGAATAGGAAAAGAACATGTTATGCAATTGATCAAATAGCAACTCTGTTGGCAAAATGTAAAGCAAAAATGGGAATGTTGTTACGGCACTTCAAAACCAAGAAATAGCTGAACACAAGATTATGCTTTATTAAAAACATATGTTCGTAGTCACTTGAATATTGCAATATGATATGGTACCCACACTATCAAAAGGATATTGCACAAATAGAGAGTGTACAAAGGTCCTTTACAGCTAGAATAGAAGAAGTTAAGGACCTAGACTACTGGGAAAGACTACAAATTCTTAAAATTATATAGTCTAGAAAGGAGAAGAGAACGCTACATGATAAATTCAGGCATGGAAACAGATAGAAGGAATAGCAGAAAATATCATGGAACTAAAAATATCAGAAAGAGCAAGCAGAGGTAGATTAATAGTGCCCAAAACTATACCAGGAAAAATAAGGAAAGCACACAGGACATTAATCCACTACGCACCAGCATCGATAATGCAGCGTCTATCAATGCGTTGCCAGCTCATCTGAGAATATATCAGGAGTGAGCGTAGATGTGTTTTAAGAATAAGCTTGACAAATATATAAACTGCATCCCAGACCATCCAAGATTGGAAGATGCAAAATATACCGGAAGATGTACTAGCAACTCTCTGGTAGACATTAGAGGTGCCTCACACTGAGGGACCTGGGGCAACCCGAACAAGATGTAAGGTCTGTAAGGTAAGGTCTCCTTCTTAATCTCACGTTCTTGTTCAGAATTTTTCATTTCCATTCACTGGAGACAATCAAGACGTTCACGTGTGCATGCGTTGATGAGTAATGATGGATATAACTCTGAAGCTGATATATATATATATATATATATATATATATAAATATATATATATATATATATATTATATATATGTATATGCACATATATATATATATATATATATATATATATATATATATATATATATATATATATATATATATATATATATATATATACATATACATATACATATACACACATATATATATATATATATATATATATATATATATATATATATATATATATATATATATATATATATAAAAATTCTTTAGTGTCACGTTCTTTCACCTCGGAAACACATAACATAGCACGCTATTATTCACTTTGTGTTACAGTGCTGTAGTCATGGTTAGTCCTAGCCTTCTTCTGTGGCTTCTATAATTACACACTCAAAGTTGTATTATATTTTACGAAATAAACGAATACATAATGTGCCGAGTATTCTTCGGTACAATCGAGTTTTCTGTACACTGCATAATGCTTTATAAAGCTCATACACGGCCAATGAAATTCTCAGCTGCGGCCCAAGAAACTCTCAGCCGCGGCACAAGAAACTCTCAGCTGAGGCCCATGAAAACTCTCAGCCGCGGCCCAAGAAACTCTCAGCCGCGGCCCAAGAAACTCTCAGCCGCGGCCAAAGAAACTCTCAGCCGCAGTCCAAGGAACTCTCAGCGATGGCCCGGCGGTGTCCTGTGTTTTTGGCCCGACTGAGGCTAGAGGGCTGCAATTTGGTATGTTTGATGATTGGAGGGTGGATGGTCGGTATAGCAATTTGCAGCCCTCTAGTCTCAGTGGGTATCAAGATCTGAGGGTGGACTGAAATAAGTGCGGACTGACAGTTGTTTTCTTTTCATGAGCTAAAATATTCATTGTCAAATCCTAATTATAAGTGGCATACTACAACAGATGCATTAATATCTCTGTGTTTGTTACAGTGCAAATGAGCTAACAATAACTTGAGATGACGGACTGGAATTGTTCCAACATCGGCTCATATTTTTGGATGAATATAAACTTATATATATTATTCCCTCCCACATTCAACTGTCACTCGAGGGCTTTTGAAAATTCTTGCTTGACGCTACCTGGGTATTATGAACACGGATTGCAGAATGTGAGCTTCATTGGAAATTAGAAATTACGCTATACCAAGACAGGTGAGTTTCAGCTGAATATAAATGCTTTATATATAACATAGGATTATGATGAAAGCGCTCCTTCACTTTCAGATCAGGATAGATATAGATATAGAATATATATTAAGAGGCGAGAACACTTCAAACCTAGGATCAAAATTAACTTCATAATATTATTTCATTCCATTTATTCAGGAAACCACAGTTTTGCAATTTGATTATACATATTCTCTTCATCAATTGTTATTATTATTAATGTTTTTTTTAAAATACTCTCATATCACTACCGTTATTACCATTATTGTGATTACTATCATTTATACTACTTCAGCAACTGTGTGGATATTGCCGATTATTCTTTTTTTATCATGTTATCTCAGGTATCTAGATTGTCTATACTTTGTATACTCCATGTATATGGCCTTGAGCTAAAAATGAAATTATTGTTATTATTATTAATATATTATTATTATTATTATTATTTTTATTATTATTATTATTTTTTATTTTTTTTTTTATTTTTTTGCTCTATCACAGTCCTCCAATTCGACTGGGTGGTATTTATAGTGTGGGGTTCCGGGTTGCATCCTGCCTCCTTAGGAGTCCATCACTTTTCTTACTATGTGTGCCGTTTCTAGGATCACACTCCTCTGCATGAGGCCCGGAGCTACTTCAGCCTCTAGTTTTTCCAGATTCCTTTTCAGGGATCTTGGGATCGTGCCTAGTGCTCCTATGATTATGGGTACGATTTCCGCTGGCATATCCCATATCCTTCTTATTTGATTCTATTTTAGATCTTGATACTTATCCATTTTTCCCTCTCTTTCTCTTCAAACTCTGGTGTCCCATGGTATTGCGACATCAATGAGTGATACTTTCTTCTTGACTTTGTCAATCAACGTCACGTCTGGTCTGTTTGAACGTATCACCCTACCGTTCTGATACCATAGTCCCCGAGGATCTTTGCCTGATCGTTTTCTATCACTCCTTCAGGTGGTGCTCGTACCACTTATTACTGCAAGGTAGCTGATGTTTCTTGCACAGGGTCCAGTGGAGGGCTTTTGCCACTGAATCATGCCTCTTTTTGTACTGGTTCTGTGCAAGTGCCGGGCATTCACTGCTATGTGGTTTATGGTTTCATTTTTCGTATTGCACTTCCTACATATGGGAGAGATGTTATTTCCGTCTATCATACTTTGAAAATATCTGGTTCTTAGGGCCTGATCTTTGTGCCGCTGTTGATCATTCCTTCAGTTTCCTCTTTAGCTCTCCCCTCTCGTAGCCATTGCCAATTGCCATCGCTGGCTAGTTCTTTATTATTATTATTATTATTATTATTATTATTATTATTATTATTATTATTAGCAAACATATGTATACAGAAATTATGTATGCAAATTCGTAAAGTAACTAAGTCTACGGGCATAACCAGCCTCGTTGCAAGGACAGAACCAGCACCGTTTCAGGGAATCCCTTCTCACCCTTATCCCACCGCCTTCGGAGGGGGGCGAGAGGTAGGATGAAACCCCATTATAAATCATCTTATGGGTCCTCACCATAACCCTGCCAAGTTTCATGCCCATCGGACAGCCGTTTGGCCGTGATTGAATGACAGACGGAGGGACAGACATTAAGCCCTTTATAGTAAGATTATTATTAGTATTATTATAAACTATTCAAGTCTCATGAAGGATAAATAGAAAACTGTTATGGACAATGTAACATAATTCATACTCTATCCAGGCAGATTTGATACCAGATAATCACTCATTAGACAGTCACTTAATCAATCTTCAACTGTGGTAATGAGCGAAAGAACAGAGTTCCAGCGTTTAACTTTCCCCAATTCCAGGAGCTTTGAGAACTTCATCCAGAACTTTCTTTGGCTTCGGTTCCGAACTCCCGGAAATCAAATTGGAATATTATGTATTCTTGCCTAAGAGTCCTTTGCTTCTCTCCTGAGCGGATTTCCAGAGAGCAGAAAAGTTTTCTCTTTTTCTGCTCGGTCTCATGAGAGAGAGAGAGAGAGAGAGAGAGAGAGAGAGAGAGAGAGAGAGAGAGAGAGAGAGAGAGAGAGAGAGAGAGAGAGAAATTCAAAATGGGTGGGGAGAGAAGCGACGAGGCTGGATGGGATTCTTCAGCTAAGAGAGAGAGAATGGGGGTGGGAGCTGGCGGGTTGGGGGAGGGAATAGGTTGCATGGAATTCTTCAACAGAGAGAGAGAGAGGAGAGAGAGAGAGAATGAAGGGTCTTGGGGGTGGGGGAAGTGAATGAGTTGCATGGAATTCTTCAACTGAGATAGAGAGAGAGAGAGAGAGAGAGAGAGAGAGAGAGAGAGAGAGGTGAGGAAGAAGTGGATAGGTTGCATGGAATTCTTTTTCTGAAAGACAGAGAGAGAGAGAGAGAGAGAGAGAGAGAGAGAGAGAGAGAGAGAGAGTATTTTTCAATCAGTGTTAATCTTTCAAACACTAAGAGATAAAATGGAGGACAGGCTCAGGGGTAAACGTCAGATTATTCCCTAATACACAGGTACTTAGCATAGTTTAATTTTTTTCCGCTCTTTATTTATCTTTTTTTTTTTTTTGGCTGGGTAACTCATTAACCTGGCTTACCGCGTCAAACCTTGCTCGGATAATTTTATAGCCCAGGTTAAGGTAAATTATTGCCAAACCATTATTTGTTTGAGATTTTCAGACTATACAGTTAGCTGGTTGGATATATATATATATACTATATATATTATATATATATATAATATATATATATATATAGTATATATTCGTTAAAAGCAATTGCTTTAGTGTCATCAATAAGTTTTCCCTTGCAGATATCTTCTTACAGACGAAGTTTTTTCCGATTCTCATTCGTCAATTTCTAGTGAAAAATACGCAGACTTCCTACTTCCATTTATTGAATTTCGTTGTGACAGCTGTTTCGCCTTATGGCATTATCAAGCGACTACTGACTTACAATCTGGCCTCTCGGCCTATTTATTTCATCGTGGGGGTAGTATGACCTTGAGGTATGGGTACTGGTTAGTCTAGGGATTAACAGCTTAAGGGTGTTGTTTTGGATACAAAGAACATAAGGACATATGTACTGTGACAATAAAAGTGAAAGTTTAACCATTGGTTAAATAAATATTTAAAATATAAAGCCATGTCCTAGTGTTTCCTTAAATGTATGTTTAAAATTTAATGTTACATGTTGGTTTTAAATACAAAATTACTAAATTACATACATGAATAAAAATGAATATAGAAATCTAAATACAAGAATAAAAAATTTTTTTATAGCAGGCATAAAAGTACAAATCAGATCATTTCTGCTTTATACATAAATGTGTATATTATTAAATTTGAGTGAGTGAGCACTTAGCAACAGTCACCTGATTCCTCAAAGGGTGCTGAATTGGTGACCATGCAGTATAGGGCTGATGACCCTTTAGGGCTTGGGTGCGGCTTTCGGTTGCTATGCCATTTCCAAGGCGTGACCAGATGTGTGTGTGTGTTCGTGCATGTAATGTATGGGGCGCAAACCCCCACGCTCCTCGAGAAGGTGATACTCTCGGTTTGTCAGTGTTAAGAAATAGCACAATTTTGGAGAAGGTCTTGAGGACACACCCATCGTAAAAGGTATTGTAACTTAAAAGACTAAGAAAAGTTACCCTTGGAAAAGAGAGAGAAGTGCAGTGTGTACACATCTATTTAACGTTTTTTACATGTTGGGGAATATAACAAATATGTCTCTTTATTTCAGATGGGTTCATACAAGAGACTGGGTTCTCTAAAAGACTTGACTATTGAAATATAAAAACAAATAGATTGCAAGTTTTAGGGGAAAGTTTACTTGATCTAATTCGGGGGAGTAGAATGAAGTTTACGGTCTTTAAGGGTTAGACTTAGTTCTTTAATTTACATCATTTTTAATCACTTTGTTCCATATCATGTTTAGCTAGTTTGGGAAATTAAAAGTATATTTTTGTA
>NC_087201.1:164892706-164912706 GCF_015104395.2 Macrobrachium nipponense
CGCTGTTTACGTTACTCAGACAACACTGCTGTTATTCGGCTACTACGTATTATTTTTTATAACTTATTATTATTGCCCCTTCTCTTAACGATCTACAGTTATCCTGTCTATTAGGAAAGGTGATTTCCCCTGAGTATACTGATCCTAGACCCTTAAAAATAAGTGTTGATTAAATTTAAGCTGATGATGCGAAGGAAGTTCTGCCGATGTAGTAAACATTTGGATTTGAATTGTTCAGATGAAACTCTTCTTTCTCTTCTCTCTCTCTCTCCTCTCTCTCTATCTCTCTCTCCTCTCTCTCTCTCATAAATAGATTTCAGATAACATAACCTCTTCTCAAATGTATTCTATCAAATTATGATGTAGCAATCAAGTGACCTCAAATTCATTGATGTATTATAATTTCGCATCATATGTTGAAATGAGTTCTCTGCATCTAATTGTGTCAAATGTTGTATTAATTTTGGAAAAAATAATTCCTAAATTTCCATTTCGCTCATTCAAAATGGTATTTTTTCCCCAAGGTGATTGTATATATATATCTATATATATATATATATATATATATATATATATATATATATATATATCTATATATAAAGTATATACTATGGTATATATATATATATATATGTATATATGATATATATATATATATATATATATATATATATATATGATATAGATAGATATATATAGATATATATATATATATATATATATATATATATATATATATATCTATATGATATATATATATATATATATATTATATCTATATATATATATATATATATATATCTAAGATATATATATATATATATATATTATATATATATACTTTTATCTTCAGGGAAATGGAATAGACGGATTGTGCAGAAAGTATGCCACATGTTTAAAAGTACTATATATATATATATATATATATATATATATATATATATATATATATATATATATATATATATATAATATATATATATATAATATATATATATATATCTATATATATATATATATATATATATATATATATATATATATATATATATATATGTGTGTGTGTGTGTGTGTGTGTGTGTGTGTGTGTGTGTGTGTGTGTACAATATAAAGTGTTTATCCATAATATACTTGTCTATGATAGTACTTTTAAACATGAGGCATACTTTCTGCACAATCCGGGTCTATTCCATTTTCCCTGAAGATAAAAGTATATATATATATAATATATATATATATATATATATATATATATATATATATATATATATATATATATATATATATATATATATATATATAGATATAGATATATATATATAGATATATATATATATATATTTTTTTTATATATATATATAATATATATATCTATATATATTATATATATATATATATATATTATATATATATATATATATATATATCTATATCCTTATATCTATTATATATATGATATATATATATATATATATATATATATATATATATATATATATCTATATATATATATATATTATATATATAATATATATATATATATATATATATATATATATATATATATAATATATATATATATATCTATATATTTATGTAAAATATATATATATATATATATATATATATATATATATATATATATAAATATATATATATATATAGGGTTTATCCATAATATACTTGTCTATGATAGTACTTTTAAAACATGTGGCGTACTTTCTGCACTGTCCATTCTATTCCATTTACCTGAAGATAAAAGCGTCTCTAATTATTATCATGTTTTTTATTTTCATAGCAATGAAGTACACATACAAATATGACTAATGTATTTGGAATCATTCCACTTCTATTGTTTATAAGCTATATGAACTGAACTTGAAAACCTAAAGCATACTATTCCTTTTATTCTAAAATGTTGTGTATTCCTATTCTATCTTCTCTCTAGAAGGTCGTGTTGGTTGAATTAGCCTTAATTCATTTATGATATTTGGCTGTAGCTCTTTAATTCTGCTACCATGATGAACTAGTTCATTAAACTCTCCAGATGTATATATATATATATATATATATAGATATATATATATATATATATATATATATATATATATATATATATAGTATTTTTTTTTGCTTACTACATCACTTTAATAAGTAATTTTTTGTCTTATTGCCACAGATGGTGAAACTCCTTCAGTGGAAGAATGATAACAGTGGGTAACGCTTTCATCAACGCTTTTGATGGAGGTAAGAATACATGAAATTTTCCTTAACAGAAACCCTTGAATCATTCATTGTTAGCCATACTCAAATTGCTAACCAGTAAAAGAGCATTTAGTTTTGTATCTAAACATGTATATCATCTGAAACTATATATTTATTTCCTGCAGATTGTACGTTTGCCTTTTTTCGTTTCTGTGTAACCTTCAGCCTTTACCTTCTGTGACACTTTGGTAAGGTAAATTTTCCTTTAAGGGGTTAACTTCAACACCTAAAAGTGTGGCGTAGCATCCTCTCACTGTACTGAATTCAAGCCTCGTATGTGGAGTATATGTGCCCCTTGTTAAAATTCGTCTACTACATGAATTTGCAATACTATTTGCTCCCTTACCGTTAGATTTAATCGAATTTCTTAGTTTCCTGGAACTTTATGTAATTTAAAAAGATAGTGTTTGCACTTGTGCATTCATTTTTCCTTGGGTGGAAGTTTATCTATAATGTAGTCGTGATTTAAAATTTTAAAAAAAAATGCCTCTTTAGGTGAATATTCTTAATGATTTAATTTAGATTATAGTTTGCGTAATCAGAAAATGGCCTATTTCTAAGATTAAACAGTAACCAGAAAAACTTGGTTAAAAACTATATTACAATTGCACATGTTGAACATTCACAGTGTTTCGTCAGTGTTTGGCATATTGCGTAGCAGAGGAACCCCAATTTTTGCTTACTCGGGGAGTAAGCCTAAAAAAAAAAAAACTACTCCGTTGTTCTATGGAAGAGTCTATAAAGATCTGAAAGGTGTTTTGTGTCGAGTTAAAGATACAGGAATTTTAGGAAAGGATATTTATGATTTATTTATGAGAATGAATATGTAAAGGATAAATAATCTGCATGGTGAACAGTCTACAAAGGTCTGAAAAAGGTGTTTCGCGTTAAGTTAACGATACAGGAATTTTAGGATAGGGCATTCATGATTTATTTATTAGAATGAAAATGTAAACAAATAAATAAGGGGCATGTTTAACAGTACAGCAAAATTATTTCTAATAAAATATAGCGAATTTGTTTTAATTTTATTTTGTGAAACAAGGCTCTATTTGACAGTAGATTTTAGCACGTTTTGATTTACGTTAAGTTAGGCATATGTATAATGTTTATAACTTACGCGTCCCGAGTAAGCTGGAGGTCTGATCACGACCTGTTACCTTTTAACAGAAGTTATGGAGTTATTTTGGGGGGAGAGGAAGTTTTATGACTGAGGAAAAGCTGAAGGAAATAGTTAATACATTTATGAATGATGAGAGGTGTTTGAGGTGAGGGGAAGGAGGAAAGGGGGGTGGGTTTGAGGGGAGGGGATGGGAGTGAGGTAGGGGATTTCAGTACGGGGAAAACTATTGGCTCCTTTCCGCTTGTTTGTCCATTTTATCAATAAATCCTTTTATCAATAAATGATTTATCAATAAATCATTTTATCAATAAATAATTTTATCAATAAATCAAAATCATTTGAATGTAAATCCTTTTGCATGTAAATGAGGTTATAAGGCAAAAGTGTTTTATGTAAATTTAATGATTGCAGCCTAGATCATTCTCATACTACGAGAATCATTATGTTTCCATATTAAAATGTAATGATATATATCATCTTTCAGGCTGAAATCAATTTAGAGTCTTTACAACACATTATTTTGCTAGTTTCATGTTACATCTATTTTGTATTACTGAATAGCAGTGAGGCCCTCGAAGTAAGTAATTTAAAAAGTTGTATTGGCTTTCAGAGGAACCAGTTTCTCTCTCTCTCTCTCTCTCTCTCTCTCTCTCTCTCTCTCTCTCTCTCTTTGAAGTTTATAGGTTGTTTCATTTTCTGATGATCTCAAGTTCCGTGCGTTTTATCCTGTAATTTCCATTTAGTTATAAATAGAGGTTTTATTTTGAGTATTTGCCTTCTACCAACAGAACTGATTTAGTGGCTTCTTTCATCATTATCCAGGTTCGAAATGGCTGTGGGCAGAACAAATTTTCGAAAATTGTTGCAAGACAATTATTCACTCGATTTTCTGCAGGAAAAAAAACCTATACCCACACGATGAGTCCTGGAAAAATACAACGGCTAAAGTATATACCACTTAACCTACAAAGACCTTAAGAAGAAATAAAGGTATGTTCTCTACATATAATCGTTTGTTCAGTCTTTCTCCTTTTTGGAACATTTTAGAACAATTTAATTTCCACACTCATGCTTTCTCTACTACTTTCTTCCTTTAATGCAATAACCTGTTGCAATTTTCTTAGACTCGCTGGGACTGGTTGCGTAATCATGCTCTGCTAGTTCTCTTCAAGATTAAGGAAACGCCCTCTGTTTGGGAAAGGAACTTCCAGGGTTCCAGTGTTGGGCAGAATAAGTGATTCTCTAACTGCAAAATGGCTCAGAATTATGGGTAACATTTTGAGATAAAATCTTGTTCCTGATATTTTCTTAAAATCTTCGCTCAAGATTCCCAGATTGTTGTTCATTTAAAGACATAATTATAATTGACAAAAAACTTGACGTGATCCAGATAGTAATTAACTTTAAAAATCTACAAAAATCAGCATAATTGCAATTTACAAAAATCTTTAACTGAATTCAGTTGCGTTACTTGTTTCAGAATCTACAGAATTCAGTATAGCTTACCTAGACGAATAAATTTTCCTTCCTTTCACCAACTAAACTCTGATAAATTTGTATATAGCTAAATCCAGATCGTATAAAAAAAAGGTTCATGAACTTTAATATCCTTCCCACGTATCTGGTATACAGGTTCAAATTGGATCACTATGTCAGTAATTTAGGAAAACAATAAATCTCACTCCCTGAATTGCCTCATTTTTATTCACGAAACTCGTCAGTGGGAAAAAAAAATGACTTAGAATTTGGATTGAACTTCCTGCTCGCAGACTAATAACTTCCCTGGCCGCGTTCAGTTCGTATATTAACAGAACACAAACCATTTCATCCATACAATGCCTTTATTGAATCACTAGAGCAACCTCGACCAATGCCTGTTTGTTAATTAATAAAAGACTTTAGAACCCTTCTCCCTGATCACGGCCGATTTAGTCTGACCCATAACTCGGAAAGCTAAATATATCTTTCAATTAATAACTCTGAATTCCCAGTCCTTACGGTTAATCAAATTCTCTTGCAGTCTCAAAATACCCCTGATCGCTTCCAGACATTTGTAATGTTATTTCAAGAAGATATTTTTATAGTTTTCAATTTTGTTTATTTAAAAAGGTTAATAACTGGAAATTAATCCTTTATATACACTAAAGGAATAACCTGGATGATAAAGGTATATCATCTTGTGCCCCTTTTAGCTAAAGTTTTATTAACTAAAATCAGTTGATAAAAGGACCATGGAAGACGGAATATTCTGAGGTTCTTGCAAGTCGTCCTCTCATGGTAATAATTGCAAGAATATTAATTTATGATTTAACAATCAATAGTGCAAATGTTTCTTTTATTGTGAAGTTTATGTTTTCGTAAGGTCTCATATCTTTTAGTGTTTCGTTCAATTTTTTTAAGTAGATTTCATTAAAATATAATTAATGGAAACTTTCCCTGTAACCTTTCAATTAAAAGTGTACATATATATATATATATATATATATATATATATATATATATATATATATATATATATATATATATATATATATATATACATATACATATCCATATATACATATCCATATATATTTTATTTATTTATACATACATACATAAGGCCTGACATACATCAAACATACATTACTTCAACAGCACGCTCGACGTAGTATGAGCGAGTTACAAATCCTCCCAATTATTTTATGCAAGGGGACTGGCTCAGTAGATATCCCCCAAAATATGACATATGAATACATCGAACTCCGCCCTACAGGGGATACCAACACAGAAACGTCCAACACTTCCTCGAATATTCCAGCATAAATATTATAAGTCACGAGGTCTCCTCATCCATAAACGATACCAGGTTAGTTGGTTTTAGTTGTGCCATGATTAGCTACTCAGCCTAATTCAATCATTTACGTAGCTGGCAATCAGTACATGAATGTACGAGTAATATTTCAGCCGAGCGGGAAATGGTGAACGTGATTCATTTGTTTTATTGGTGAAAATTACTAAAAGATAGTATTGAGGGAGGTAAGGTATCACTTGTTACAGATGTTAATTCAGGTATCATAAGGCTAGACTATTGGTTTGGTGTTCCTTATAAATACGTTGGATATTTATATAACTATTATTTAAAACTCTTGGGACATAGTATGTATTGAATTATATATATATATATATATATATATATATATATATGATATATATATATATATATATATATATATATATATATATATATGTATGATATTTATATATGTTGGAACGTTGGAATTCCGTTACGCCCTTAGACTAAGATTTGTTAACCACTTTTGTTATCATATCAATAAATTAATATTTTTAGAAAACATTTCTTTAACCAAGATATGAACATCGGCCAGTTATTGGCAAATATCAGCCCTGATGAGAAGAGAATAATAAAAAGAATTGAAAAGACCATATATAAAATCAATTCCACTGATGCTGCCATCATCTTTAACAAAACGTATTATTTATTATTATTATTATTATTATTATTATTATTATTATTATTATTATTATTATTATTATTATTATTATTATTATTTTTATACTTTATCACAGTCCTCCAATTCGACTGGGTGGTATTTATAGTGTGGGTTCCTTTGGGTTGCATCCTGCCTCCTTAGGAGTCCATCACTTTTCTTACTATGTGTGCCGTTTCTAGGATCACACTCTTCTGCATGAGTCCTGGAGCTACTTCAGCCTCTAGTTTTTCTAGATTCCTTTTCAGGGATCTTGGGATCATGCCTAGTGCTCCTATGATTATGGGTACGATTTCCACTGGCATATCCATATCCTTCTTATTTCTATTTTCAGATCTTGATACTTTTCCATTTTTCCCTCTCTTTCTCTTCAACTCTGGTGTCCCATGGTATTGCGACTTCAAATGAGTGATACTTTCTTCTTGACTTTGTCAATCAACGTCAGTGTGGTCTGTTACACGTATCACCCTATCCGTTCTGATACCATAGTCCCAGAGGATCTTTGCGTGATCGTTTTCTTTCACTCCCTCAGGTTGGTGCTCGTACCACTTATTACTGCAAGGTAGCTGATGTTTCTGGCACAGGCTCCAGTGGAGGGCTTTTGCCACTGAATCATGCCTCTTTTTGTACTGGTTCTGTGCAAGTGCCGGGCATTCACTTGCTATGTGGTTTATGGTTTCATTTTTCGTATTGCACTTCCTACATATGGGAGAGATGTTATTTCCGTCTATCGTTCTTTGAACATATCTGGTTCTTAGGGCCTGATCTTGTGCCGCTGTTATTATTATTATTATTATTATTATTATTATTATTATTATTATTATTATTATTATTATTAATAACATGAATTACGATGCGTTGTTTTCTATCGCTATTTAAAAAATACTGCTCAAATAATAATAATGATGTTAATGTTAATAGTAAAAATAATGTTAATGGTGAAAAAGATGTTAATGATAAAATTAATGTTAATCGTAAAAATAATGCTAATGATAAAAATAATGTTAATGATAAAAATAATAAAAATGATAATCAATTATAAAAAATTTTAAAAATTTTAAAAATAAATAATAATAAATAGATAATAAATAATAGATAATAATACGAACTGCGATACAGTCATTTAGGGTCAGAGCCGAAGGTGTTTTTAATTACATGGAGACCACCAGCCTGTGAGAGCCAAATTTGCACTTTTAATTATTCGTTAGCATCTTTTAATTAAAATAGGTTGAGTATATATTGAATCATAGGGTAAAAATTGAAATTTAATTGCCTGAAAAATGGAAATTTAATTGCGTGGTAAATACTGAAGAGCTACATAGAAATTTCACCAGAGCAGTGTAGTTATTGCTACATACTTAAGTCATTCTTGAACCTGACTATTTTTTGGGGGGGCAAGTTTTTATTTTAACGACCAAACCATATCGTTTCCCTTGTCCAGAGTAGCCTTTGTAAGCAGTTTAATTTCTATTGTTACACTAATGACAGAAATAATTTGTTTTAACTCCAGTTCATTTTAGTTTTTTCAGTATCCGATGGTGTTCGTGTCCCAGGGATAGGACTCTCTCTCTCTCTCTCTCTCTCTCTCTCTCTCTGGGGATTGATTACATCCATTTTAACTCTGCTATAATATGCTCTGCTAAAATATTTTTGTCAAACCCTATCATGTTTGCACTAAAAGGCCCAAATCTGTTACCCCCCCCCCCCCCCCCCCCCCAACCTTAGGGAGGTAGTGCCATCAGTCCACCTTAAGTGGTGCACTGTAGGCATTGAGGTTCTTTGCAGCTTCCCATTTACCTCTAGCTGCAACCCATGCATGCATTTTACTGTACCTCGGTTCATATTCTTTCTTTCATCTTATTTTCCACCCTCTGACTTTTTTTTTTCTCCTGTTATTCCTTTTAAACAGTTCTGCTGTTTTGCTCTGTTTTCGGTTCGGCGCTGAATGACCTCATAGGTCCCAGGGCTTGGCATTCGGCCTAAATTATATATATATTCATATGTTCCAATGTCGTTTGGCTGGAGTGAATTTTAACTTTATAAACATAAACATCGGTTTACCTTTTGTTAATGAGGATTGATATAAGTCAAACCCTTGTCAAATTAGTACACTTTATAAGAATGATTAGTAATTGTTAGATTGATTTTTTTACCTTTATCTGCGCGTTAATGCGCACATATTCCTTCTTATATAAGTATTGATAATAAATGTTTATGGTTTACCCATTTCCAGTTTACCCAGACCAGTATATACGGTTCAATTTGAAATCTCAAATATACATGATGTCCCTTTTTGCTATCTTACTCATCCAAGTAATAATGCATAAGGTGTAGTTACAGATATAACATTATACACTGATATGAAAATGCATAAATAATACATAACTATGCATAATATATACAGTTTGCTACTATTGAATGCGCATTACTAGTTCCCCTTTTAATATATAATTGCCAGTTTCAAGTATTCAGTGGAATACGTGTTTTCCTAATTTGAATACGAATTGATACCTTTCTCGTACGCGTTAGCATTCTTCTGAGTGGGAAATATTCCAAATTTATTTAGTTGATGGCCTGAAAGTGATTCTTGGGTTGTATGTTAACAATATCTGCAAAAAATCAATATGTACAGATGGCATACAATATCCAGTACCATTTGTAATCTAGTTAGGCTTCTAGGTGGTAAACTATGGAAGCTTTAACTTTGCAATGTCAAGATCATGTGATGTAGGTGAATTTCCACAGTCATATTTTGCGTTATTGATAAATTGGCCTTTTTCAGTAGGAAAGCTTGTAAGTCGTAGCCTTATTTAGCTTTATTAATGTGCTTATGCCAAATAATAGCTTGCTGGTTTTTTTTTTTTTTTTTTTATTTATTTTTTTTTATTTTTTTTAGGTAAATAATGAGGAGATGGGTTTCAGATAATAATAAGTATGATTTTAAAAAAATATTAAGAAAAATAAAAATGAATATAAAATTATCATTATCGTTATTATTTTTTCCTGCATTATTATATTTTTACGTTTTTGTTCACAAAATGAATCTTACCTATATGGAACAAGCCCACCATAGGGGCCCATTGACTTAAAATTCAAGCCTCCAAAGAATATTAAGTTGTTCATTAGGATAGTCACTGAAGGTAAAAAGGAAATAACAGAGTTTATCTCACTTAAGAATAAAAAAAAAATTGACACTAAATGTATTAAAATGCAAGAGAATAGCGTTAGGGTAGTAACGCACAATACAGGTACCAGAATGCAATTATCATCCTTATGTATTTATATTAGGACTTAATCCTTGATTGATAGACTCATGGAAGAGATAAAAGGTAATAATTTCTTTTTCCACATGATTTGGGTATTTGTTACGAGCTCCTTGTATAAGAAAGCAGTTGATGCCTTTAAATCACAATAAACAAGAGGGTTTAAAGGGTGGATTAAGACAATTCATAAGATGTCCCTTTAAAGATTTAAGTGGCTCGGTGATTTGGTGTCTATACGAAGATTTTAGTGGCTCCTTTTATAGGTATTTGGTGCCTATCCAGAGGTTTAGTGGCTCCTTTTATAGGGATTTGGTGCTTAGCCAGAGGTTTAGTGGTTACTTTTATTTATAGGGATTTGGTGCTTGTCCAGAGATTTAGTGGCTCGTTTTATCTCTACGGATTTGTTGCCTTTCCAGGGGTTTAGTGGCTCCTTTTATTTATAAGGATTTGGTGCCTCTCCAAAGGTTTAGTGGTTCCTTTAATTCGTATAGGGATTTGCTGCCTAATCAAGAAGTTTAGTGGTTTTTTTTATTATAGAGACTTGGTGCCTATCCAATGATTTAGTGGCTCATTATATTTATAGATTGGGTGCCTATCATCCTTATGATGATGTAATTGTTTCAGTGAGTTTAAATTTAACTAACAAAAGCTTTGGTTGAAATTGATTCAACACTTAATGTTGAAAAGTTGGCATATATTTGCGGATATGAAAATCAATAAACCGTAGGACAGATTTTAGATTTAGTGGCAATTTAAATTAAGTTCTTTAGATTTACATGTAATCTGATAATACTTTTGATTCATTTTAACTAGTTCATGATTACGCACAATTTTAATAAGGTTTGTTTTACAGAGTTAATTGAAGAGTTGCTGCGCCAACATGGCAAGAACAGAGGAAGGAAGAAGCAAGACGATGATTATCAAGAAAACAAATGTGAAGAAATTTGGAAGTCGATCAATCCAGGGCAAATATATAAGACTTTTAGACGCTTGAAATGTTTGAAGAAAGTTTTTGAAGTAGGTAAGCTTTTTTTTTTTTTTTTTTTATTGTGTAAAACCTTTTCTAAATTTGTTGTACTATTTTCTGAATGTTTAAATTTAAGTAATTTTCTTAAGTATGTAGTTTTAAAATTTCTCGGATATCTGGGTTATTACTAACTTTTAAAGCCACACCATGAGGCTGCAATGATGGCTTGTGCAAAAACTGAATTTCTTTTACAGTCGGTTAACTAGCATACAATTACATTTTCTTTATTCTTTTATGGTTAGATTGGTTTAAATTTTCTTTGTTTTACAATACTTTTACAGTCAGTTACAGTTACATAGAATTTCGTTCTTACAATATAGAGGCAAAAACAATTACATTTTTTTTTACAATATATAGGCTGATACAATTGAATTTAATCCTCTTTCGCAGTCGGCTAGTTACATTTTATTTCTTACAATATACAGGCAGATACAATTACATTTTCTTTGTTTTACAAATGATTTTAGTATAAGGTATGAATCTAGCGCTGAGTATGTTAAGACTAGGTTAGGTTAGGTGGATAGTTTAGGTTAGCTGGTGGCCTTGTTTATTGTATTGCTAATTCTACATGTGCCATTGTTCGTATGTTAAAACGAATTCTTTAATTCATTCCCCACCCAAAATTCCCACTTTCCCACTGGGGGTCACCCAAGATTGGAAAGGTAACAAATAGGGTACAAATACATGTCCTTCTCCAAAAAAAAAAAAAAAAAAAAAAAAAAAGTTCAGCCTCAGATAAAGCACCAAGTAATTCATAAAAAAAAAAAAAATCAAAATTATTAGTGGCGGAGCTATTGTATAGAATTACCCACTTTTCATTACACTCTGTTTATTCTTAAGATATACCCTTAATTTCTAACTTTGGTGAAAATACTTCCTTCGAAAGGAGAGTAAAGGTCTTGAGCTCCTGCTATCACCACCAACAACTCATGACTTTTTCGGAGGATGGCCACAAACGCGGTAGTTAGTGATTTGGCTAGTCCAGTCGGTTGTTTACCCTATTCCATCGTAAACTTTTATCAAAATTGCCTTATGACCCTATCCCATTATAAAGTAACATTAAATGTGACCCAGCTTTACTCAAAACTGACACCTGAAAAGAAACTATAATTAAAGCGTAAATACTGACGTTTGATATGCAGTATCGGCAATAACAATTCTGATCCCAAACTCTAAAAGTAGGATTTTTTTCCACTAACCCCCACGAATATATCCACGAAGCGGAGACAGCAATGGCTCCTGCACAACTGGTGGTATGCATTGGTGGTACCAAAGAACTGTTAAAAGATTTCTCTTGGCCAATCAGAGACCTCCACCAGACTTATTCCGAAAGCAGTGTCTGTCGCCTTCTTTCATTGGCCGAAATTCCCCACTCTCTGGTGGGACCAGGAGGTATTTTTGGAAGATATCCTACGTGGCAGTTTATTTTTCTAGGGAAAATTGCCACCTTTAATATTCTAGGGGAAATGAAGTATATACTTTTAAGCACATTGATGAATGTATCAAATTGAGAGTGAGCGGATTCAGCAACAAAGCAGAAGAGAAAATAGAATAAAAGGGAAGATCGAAAATGACAGATTCTAGTGACGTCGCCACAACCAAGGAAACATGATGCTACAATCAAGATCTATATCATAACAAGGAAGCACTAACCAGCTCCATTTGGACTGCAACCTTATCGTCCTATGAAACATTATAAGTATTTCTGAACCAGCGAGGCCAAACGATGTATTTCTATCCATATTTTTTTTCACAGAAATGAAATAAAACCTCAAATAATTTTCCCCCTGTGTTGTTTATTCCCAAAACCTTTGAATTTGACATTAATTTTTGTTTATTTTAACTACTCTGATTATTAAAATATGCTGCCACATCGGTTGGTTGTGCTGAGACGTAAGGTCCACACCAGCTAATCAATCCTTTTTAGTCATAAGGAGGTTCATTCTAACCTGATGTAAAAGTTTGCAAAGAAAATTAAGCAATCGTTCTAAAAAAATATGGAAAATAAACAATTACAGAAGACCGACCTGAAATAAGTTCATTGGAAATTATAATTAGATAGAGCATGGCTAAATATGTCCTATCATAATACGGAAGGCTAATAAATGACATGAATAGACTGTCTGTCAGCAACGCGAAGGATCTCAAAACAGCTACTGATTTTTTGTAGACGCCATGACAGACTCGACTTTAGTCTCCGATATAAAATACACATAAGTATTAGTTTGTAAGTAAATAACACATGATATTCCCTGGAGTGAAAACGAACACTACTGTTGAATATCTCTGTATTTTCCCAACTCTCCCAAAGTGAAAAATAAATGTTGATATTAACCTCTGTACAAAGGCTCCATTGTTTTGAAAAATTAAGCAAAACTAAGCACTTATCAATGAAAATAACGAGCTATATTTATCCTATGGTTATTGGTCCTATAGTTCTTGGTTATTCAGGTAGATAGTTACTGGTTATTCCAGTAGCAAGTTTGAATATGTACTAGTAAAAATAATATATCATAGTTTATCATTATTTACCAAATCATGAAATACATCTAATCAAAGCATCTTTTATTGCATTCCTAAGGCTTTCTCTTGTTGATCTTGATCAAAGCAACGATATAATTGCTTCATCTTTGTAGAACATTGAGAATTTTAATTTTCTTAATCAAATACCTAACCACTCATTTTATGAACTAATGAGGAAAGTAGTGACAATTTATATTGCATAATATGTAAAAAAAAAAATACAGCGGATACAGACTTAGATTTCGACCAACCGAAAAAAAAAATACATCACCGTAAATCAAATCAAGTACTTAACTTTCCATTTTATGAACAGATTACGAAACTTACTAACCCATAACTCAAGATATAAAAAAATAAACCAGACAAAGACTAGATTACACTAAAGAAAAAAAAAAATCAAATTACACAGCCGGGAAAAAAATACACCACAGCAATACACCAAGTCTGCTTGAACCACCAAGAGGCTTAAAAAGAAAAAAAAAATCACTCAGTGATTCCAAGTACGATTTTCTTGGTTCGATGAACTGAAAAGAAAAAAATTAATCTCAGACACTGGAGCTGAAAATCTTTTCACGAGTCACTTCCCTGAAATGTAGTTGGTTTTTGAAACACAATCGCCAGAGAGAGAGAGAGAGAGAGAGAGAGAGAGAGAGAGAGAGAGAGAGAGAAAGAGAGAGAGAGAGAGAATGGGTGGGTTGAGAGAAAGAGAGACTGACAGACAGACAGACTGACAAGACAAAAGGGAAGACGGGCAGACAGACAGACAAACAAAAGAGAGAGAGAGAGACAGAGAGAGAGAGAGAGAGAGAGAGAGAGAGAGAGAGAGAATCTCCAAGACGTCTGTGAAAGTGAAAATATGTTCGTTTCATGTTCCAGTCATCGACTAAAAAGCTAAAGGTCTTTCTGTAGAACTTTTTGGTGGCTGGTAATCTTTCTGAGGAATTCCCTAAATTATTGTTTTTTTTTTTTTTTTTCTATCAGAAATTTTCATCAGTTATCGTCTAATGATGCAATACTGTTTGGGCTTTCCAACACGAGAAATTGTTGCGATTTATTTATTTATTTATTTTTTTTTAATCTAGTCTGTCAGTAATGATGACAAGACACTTTTTGGCTGGGTACTAGTGCTTCATACATTTTCAGTGTATATATATATATATAATATATATATATATATATATATATATATATATATATATATAATATATATATATATATATATATATATATATATATATATATATATATATATAATATATATATATATATATATATATATATATATATATATATATAAGCATCACGTTTTATATACTTCGTGATCAAGTTATTCATATAACTTGATCACGAAGTATATAAAACGTGATGCTATGTATAAATAAAGGTTTTTTGGCCACGAAGGGAAAAAATGAAAAAGCAAGATAGCCGAGTACTTTCGGTCCTATTCGGACCCTTTACTGAGTATGCCTCAGTAGAGGGTCCGAAATAGATCGAAAGTACTCGGCTATCTCGCTTTTTCATTTTTTCCCTTCGTGGCAAAAAAGCCTTTATTTATATCTATCTATCTATATATATATAATATATATATATATATATATATAATATATATATATATATATATATATATATATATATATATATATATATATATATATGGGGTATATATATATGTATATATATATATATATATATATGTATATATATATCTATATATATATATATATATATATATATATATATATATATATATATATAATATTTATATATATATATATATATATATATATATATATATATATATATATATATATATATATAGTCTATATATAATCCTGTATGAGTTGTGAACACAAATATAGGCAACGAAAAATATCCAAGTATGGTCCTATGAGACTCACAAGCTTCTAACAAATAAGAAAAAAACACTTTTATTTGATGAGACGAAATCTCTAAGAAGAGGTACCGTCAAAAGCACATGGAAAAGATGAAGTACTTTCTATAAATCCCTCCAGTTCAATATATATACATTTCCTTAAAAGACTCCTAAACATACTAGCAGTGAGGGCCAAATTCCCACACGTATCATATACGTTCAGACTCCTTAGAAACGACGAATCTCTGCATGTCGTAAGAAATATGAATTAACCTTTTAGAACGGCACATCTCAATAACGAAAAAGAAAATCTATGATATTCCACCTCAAGGACTCCACAGAAGAGCGATCCGATTTAGTGGCGTGAACCCGCTATTCAATCCCGAGTTCTCCTTCAGAGTGGTGGCGTCTTTAATGACATTCTTGCGCGATCTTTTCAGAGCAATGAATAGACCCGAATGTCCCTGAGACTTTTCTCTCACCGAGTTCAATTTGCCTCCGAAGTTCTCTGACAGCCAAACACATGTGCAGAGGAGAGAGACACGCACACGCACGCACGTGGGACGAGGAGGAGGAGGAGGAGGAGGAGGAGGAGGAGGAGGTGATGGTTAAATTATTTTGCCACGTCAGGGAAATATTGCTGTGGATTTTTTATTTTTTATTTTTTTTTATTTTTTTTGCTCTATCACAGTCCTCCAATTCGACTGGTGGTATTTATAGTGTGGGGTTCCGGGTTGCATCCTGCCTCTTTATTATTATTATTATTATTATCTTTTTTTTTTTTTTGCTCTATCACAGTCCTCCAATTCGACTGGGTGGTATTTATAGTGTGGGTGTTCCGGGTTGCATCCTGCCTCCATTAGGAGTCCATCACTTTTCTTACTATGTGTGCCGTTTCTAGGATCACACTCTTCTGCATGAGTCCTGGAGCTACTTCAGCCTCTAGTTTTTTCTAGATTCCTTTTCAGGGATCTTGGGATCGTGCCTAGTGCTCCTATGATTATGGGTACGAGATTTCCACTGGCATTATCCCATCCATCCTTCTTATTTCTATTTTCAGATCTTGATACTATCCATTTTTTCCCACTTTTCTTTTTCTCTTCAACTCTGGTGTCCCATGGTATTGCGACATCAATGAGTGATACTTCTTCTTGACTTTGTCAATCAACGTCACGTCTGGTCTGTTTGCACATATCACCCTATCCGTCCTGATTCCATAGTCCCAGAGGATCTTTGCGTGATCGTTTTCTATCACTCCCTCAGGTTAGTGCTCGTACCACTTATTACTGCAAGGTAGCTGATGTTTCTTGCACAAGCTCCATGGAGGCTTTTGCCACTGAATCATGCCTCTTTTGTACTGGTTCTGTGCAAGTGCCGGGCATTCGCTTGCTATGTGGTTTATGGTTTAATTTTTCGTATTGCACTTCCTACATATGGGAGAGATGTTATTTCCATCTATCGTTTTTTGAAACATATCTGGTTCTTAGGGCCTGATCTTGTGCCGCTGTTATCATTCCTTCAGTTTCCTTCTTTAGCTCTCCCCTCTGTAGCCATTGCCATGTGTCATCGCTGGCTAGTTCTTTAGTCTGTCTCATGTATTGTCCGTGCATTGGTTTGTTGTGCCATTCCTCTGTTCTGTTTGTCATTCTCCTGTGTCTGTATATTTCTGGGTCTTCGTCTACTTTTAATAGTCCTTCTTCCCATGCACTCTTTAGCCACTCGTCTTCACTGGTTTTCAAATATTGCCCCAGTGCTCTGTTCTCAGATGTTGACACAGTCTCTTATGCTTAGTAGTCCTCTCCCTCCTCCTTCCTTTCGTGTTATGTATAGTCTGTTCGTATTTGCTCTTGGGTGTAGTGCTTTGTGTATTGTATATGTTTCCTGGTTTTCTGATCTATGCTTCGGAGTTCTGCCTTCGTCCATTTGACTATTCCTGCTCTGTATCTGATTACTGGCACTGCCCATGTGTTTATGGCTTTCATCATGTTTCCAGCGTTGAGTTTTGACTTGAGTATCGTCTTGAGTCTCTGCATATATTCTTTCCTGATCGTGTCCTTCATTTCCTGGTGTTTTATATCCCCTCCTTCCATTATTCCCAGGTATTTGTATCCAGTCTCATCTATGTGTTTGATGTTGCTCCCATCTGGTAGCTTTATCGCTTCAGTTCTTGTTACTTTGCCCTTTTGTATGTTGACTAAGGCACATTTTTCTATTCCAAACTCCATCCTGATGTCCCCAGATACAATTCTTACAGTCTGGATTAGGGTATCTATTTCCTTGATGCTCTTACCATACAGCTTGATGTCGTCCATGAACATCAGATGGTTAATTCTGTTGCCTCTTTTCTTGAGTTGGTACCCGGCATCCATCTTCTGTAGTACTTTTGTCATGGGAATCGTGGCTACTACGAAAAGTAGTGGGGACAGTGAGTCGCCTTGGAAGATCCCTCTCCTGATATTAACCTCTGCTAGTCTTATTCCAGAGCTTGTAAGTATTGTATTCCAGTTGCGCATTGTATTTTTGAGGAAGCTGATGATGTTTTCCTCTGCCCCATATATTTTCAGGCATTATATTAGCCATGTGTGTGGTAGGTATCATGTCGAAGGCTTTCTTATAGTCTATCCATGCCATGCTTAGGTTGGTTTTCCTTCTCCTTCTGTTCTTCATTACCATTTTGTCTATCAGGAGCTGGTCTTTTGTGCCCCTACACTTCCTTCTGCAGCCCCTCTATTGGTGGGGGATGGTGTTTGTCTCCTCTAGGTAGTTTTATAGCCTTTCCCTGATGATACCTGTTAGTAACTTCTACATTATTGGTAGGCAGGTGATAGGCCTGTAGTTACTGGCTATATATCCCTTACTGTTGTCTTTGTTATACTAAGGATTTCCTTCCTGTGGTCATCCATTTGGGTGCATGGTGATTCGAGATACAATGCTGGAGTTGTTGTGCTATTCATGGGTGTAGGGCCTTGAAGTTTTTGAGCTTGTATCCATGGACTTCATCGGGACCTGGGGCTTTCCAGTTTGGCATTTTCTTTAGTAGGTGTCTGACTGTGTCTGTCGTGATATCTGTGAATCTTTATTTTATTCTCCCTGTTTCTTCTTCCTTGACTTCCAGGAGCCATGTTGCATGTTTGTTGTGTGATACCGGATTGCTCCATATGTTTTCCCAGAGTCTCTTACTTGGTTCGGCTTCAGGAATTTCTTGGTGGTTTGTCTTCCCCTCTTAGTTTGTTCTGTTGGTATCCCTTATTCCTGTTCATGTACCGTTGGATCTTATGTGCTTTGGCCTTAAGCCTCTGTTTTACATCTTCTATTGTGTTGTTTAGTCCCCTCTCTTGTACTTTGTATTGTTCGTTGAGTTCCTCCCTTGTTTTCTTGCTTCTTAGCCTTTTTTCTGCCATCTCTATCAGTTTACTCAAGTCAGATCTCATCACCATGATTTGCTTTTCCAGGCGCCTTTTCCAAGGAGGTTACTGTTTTGGTTTCTGTTGGGTTGATTGTGCTGGTGGTGTTGGTGTTCGTATCCCCATCAGTTCTGCTACTAATCTTGCTCCTGCATATGCCAAGTTATTTGTTTCTGTGATACTAGTGGTGTGTATTAATACCCATCATTTCATTGAACTCACTTGTTTCTCTCTTAATTTTCTTGGCGTTGTAGGCTTTCATGGAGGGATCTTTGTTTTCTCTGTATCTGGATCCATCCATTGTCTAATATTTTCTACCCCATTCCGTCCTCTCTGTTACTTCGTCGGTGTTTCTTCGTGTGTCGTTTTTTGATACCTCATCATCCCTGTCGTCTTCTGTGGCATCGTCTCTCCGTTCGTCTTCGTGTAATTCGTTGTCGTGTGACATTTCCCTTTCCAGTTCTTCTCTTTCTGTTGGGGAGAGCCAGTTCTTTTTCTTTATGTTTCTTACTTGGTCTGCCAGCCTCTGTTCTGTTTGGGGGGTGTTATTCCTCTCATTCCAGATGTTGACCACCCTTCTTCTATAGCCTCTCTCCGTCGGGTTGCTTCTGATGTAGCATCTCCATATTTCCTTATTTTCTTCTCTTGTCCATTTCTTCCTTTGGTTGCGTTCTGTAGCTCCAATCTCAGGCTGTTGGTTACTGTCGTTTGTGGTGGTCAGTTGCTGGATGACGACCTCCAAGTACCTGACCGTCTTCCCCTTCAATTGGGTTGAATACCTTCATTTCTTTCCATCATTGCTGAGTTTTGCTATTTAACCCATAGCTGGACCCTACCCCATCAGGAATAGGTACTCATTTACAGCTGAGTAGACTGAGGAAATTATGGTAAAGATCCTTTCCTAAGGAATCAACGCCGAGGAGAGCGGTGACCCATCCAACAACTGACCAGCCCCAATGCTGCTTAACTTGTCGATTGACGACCTAACCCACTCTGTCACAGCGCCACATATTATTATTATTATTATTATT
>NC_087201.1:164914917-164922417 GCF_015104395.2 Macrobrachium nipponense
GAGAGAAAATTCTGGTCAATCGCACCGACGGAGGAAGTGTTTGAAATTACTAATTGTATTGAAATATAAAAACAGTTATATAAAGTTATCCTAAGACGCAGAGAGAGAGAGAGAGAGAGAGAGAGAGAGAGAGAGAGAGAAAGTGTACAATCGTACCTACGTAACAGCCACAAAAGGACAGTGGTCGAGATGAGTAACTAATCGAATTTTTCTGACGACCAATTGTATCATAAACCAACTTACAAACTTTCATCTCATTGGAGAAGCCTAGAAAACTTGTTTCACTAAAGTTCTAGTAAAGTCGTTAAAGACGTTAATTATGTATTTATCCTTTTTTTTATTTTTTTTTAGAAACAATTTTTTCCCGGCAATTTTCTGAAACTTTAGCACTTTTAAAGTGACAGACAGCAAAGCCTCAAAGCTCATATTATTGAGAATGATTGCGCCATCGTATGCTGAACTATATTGTCTATCGATATATGCACTTTTCCATGCAATGAAGATCAATTCTTTATCATTTGTGTAAATTCTTATTGTTTTCATTGAGATGGAAGAAACTGGAAGTCTATAATAATAATAATAATAATAATAATATGTATTTTGGTAGAAGACCCTCTTTTAGGCAAATGCTGTTAAAAAGGATGGCAGAATTAAGCGAGTTGATATATATTTTGTTGTTTTTTCTATTTTCCTTACAATTCGCTTCTCAGGCGCGAACTTTCTTGCTACAGTCACTTCAAACCGACTCGTTCAGAAGATGACCTACGAGAAGGTCGAAACGTCACGTGATACCAGCTATACCAGCACCAATACCAGCCCTTAAACCTAAGACGACCCCGGCCCGAATTGGACTACGCCTACGGAATAATACCAGCACTGACGACGACCCCTGCTTGACCTGGACCTGATATCTTGTTCTAATAAAAGATTCCTTCAGCATTTATAATTTTTGAAAATTCCCAATATGAATATTGGCCAGTTACTCAGAAACATCGCTGAGCCTGAGAAGCGAATTGTAAGGAAAATAGAAAAAACAATATATAAAATCAACTCGCTTAATTCTGCCATCCTTTTTAACAGAATTAATAATAATAATAATAATAATAATAATAATAATAATAATAATAATAATAATAATAAGAGCATCAAGGAAATAGATACACTAATCCAGACTGTAAGGATTGTATCTGGGGACATCAGGATGGAGTTTGGAATAGAAAAAATGCGCCTTAATCAACATGCAAAAAGGCAAAGTAACGAGAACTGAAGGATAAGCAACCAGAAAGCAACCAGATGGGACAACATCACATAGATGAGACAGGATACAAATACCTGGGAATAATGGAAGGAGGGGATATAAAACACCAAGAGATGAAGGACACGATCAGGAAAGAATATATGCAGAGACTCAAGGCGATACTCAAGTCAAAAACTCAACGCCGGAATTATGATAAAAGCCATAACACATGGGCAGTAGCCAGTAATCAGATACAGCGCAGGAATAGTCAGAAAGGACGAAGGCAGAACCTCCGCAGCATAGATCAGAAAAACCAGGAAAACATATGACAATACACAAAGCACTACACCCAAGAGCAAATACGGACAGACTATACATACAACACGAAAGGAAGGAGGGAGAGGACTACTAGTATAGAGGACTGCGTCAACATCGAGAACAGAGCACTGGGGCAATATCTGAAAACCAGTGAAGACGAGTGGCTTAAAGAAAAGTGCATGGGGAAGAAGGGCTAATAAAAATAGACGAAGACCCAAAAGAAAATACAGAGACAGGAGAAAGACAAAAGAAAGAACAGAAGGTACTGGCACACAACAAACCAATGCACGGACAATACATGAGACAGACTAAAGAACTAGCCAGCGATGACACATGGCAATGGCTACAGAGTGGAGGGCTAAAGAAGGAAACTGAAGGAATGATAACAGCGGCACAAGATCAGGCCCTAAGAAAAAGATATGTTCAAAGAACGGTAGACGGAAATAACATCTCTCCCATATGTAGGAAGTGCAATGCGAAAAATGAAACCATAAACCACATAGCAAGCGAATGCCCGGCACTTGCACAGAACCAGTACAAAAAGAGGCATGATTCAGTGGCAAAAGCCCTCCACTGGAGTCTGTGCAAGAAACATCAGCTACCTTGCAGTAATAAGTAGTACGAGCACCAACATGAAGGATTGATAGAAAACGATGAGGCAAAGATCCTCTGGGACTATGGTATCAGAACAGATAGGGTGATACGTGCAAATAGACCAGACGTGACGTTGATTGACAAAATCAAGAAGAAAGTATCACTCATTGATGTCGCAATACCATGGAACACCAGAGTTGAAGAGAAAGAAAGGGAAAAAATGGATAAGAATCAAGATCTGAAAATAGAAATAAGAAGGATATGGGATATGCCAGTGGAAATTGTACCCATAATCATAGGAGCACTAGGCACGATCCCAAGATCCCTGAAAAGGAATCTAGAAAAACTAGAGGCTGAAGTAGCTCTAGGAATCATGCAGAAGAGTGTGATCCTAGAAACGGTGCACATAGTAAGAAAAGTGATGGACTCCTAAGGAGGCAGGATGCAACCCGGAGCCCCACACTATAAATACCACCCAGTCGAATTGGAGGACTGTGATAGAGCAAAAAAAAAAATTTAAAAAAAAATAATAATAATAATAATAATCTGGGGAGATCAGGATAGAGTTTGGAATATAAAAATGTGCCTTGGTCAACATACAAAAGGGCAAAGTGACAAGGACTGAGGGTATAAAGCTACCAGATGGGAATAGCATCAAACACACAGATTAGGCAGGATACAAATACCTGTGAATAATAGAAGGAGAGAATATAAAACACCAAGAAATGAAGGACAAGCCATAAACACATGGGCAGTACCAGCAACCAGATACAGCGCAGTAGTGGAGTGGACGAAGGCTGAACTCCACAGCACTGACCAAAAAAACTAGGAAACACATGACAATCCAACAAAGTACTACACCCACAAATACAGACTATACATAACACGAAAGAAAAGAGGGAGAGGGCTCATAAGCACAAAGGACTGCGTCAACATCGAGAGCAGAGCACTGGGGCAATATTTGAAAACCAGTGACGACAAAAAACTAAGGAGTGCATGGGAAGGACTGATATAAGTAGAGGAAGGCCCATAAATATACAGAGACAGGAGAATGACAAATAGAACAGAGGAATGACACAACAACCAATTCACGAATAGTGCATGAGACAGACGAAAGAACTGGCCAGCGATGAAACATGGCAATGGCTACAGAGGGGAGAGCTCAAGAAGGAAACAGAAGGAATGCTAACAGCGGCATAAAATCAGACCCTAAGAACCAGATATATTCAAAGAACGATAGATGGAAATAACATCTCACCTGTATGCAGGAAGTGCAATGCGAAAAACGAAATCATAAACCACATAGCAAGCGCATGTCCAGCACTTGCACAGAACCAGTACAAAAATAGACATGATTCAGTAACAAAAGCCCTCCACTGGAGCCAGCTACCTTGCAGTAATAAGTGGTACGAGCACCAACCTGTAGGCGTGATAGAAAACGACCAGGCAAAGATCCTCTGGGACTATGGTATCAGAACAGATAGGGTGATACGTGCAAATAGACCAGACGTGACGTTGATTGACAGAATCAAGAAGAAAGTATCACTCATTGATGTCGCAATACCATTAGACACCAGAGTAGAAGAGAAAGAGAGAAAAAAGACTGATAAGTATCAAGACCCGAAAATAGAAATAAGAGGGATATGGGATATGCCAGTGGAAATTGTACCCATGATCATAGGAACACTAGGCACGATCCAAAGATCCCTGAAAAGGAATCTGGAAGAACTATAGATGCCGAAGTAGCTCCAGGACTCATGCAGAAGAGTCTGCTCCTAGTAGGAAAAGTGATGGACTCCTAAGGAGGCAGGATGCAACCCGGAACCCCACACTATAAATAGCACCCAGTCGAACAGGATGACTGTAATAGACCAAGAAAAAAAATAGTTATATATACGTCTGGTGCAAACGTATATATAACTATTATAACAACATCAATAATAATAAAATGTTATATTATTTTTATTATCATTATTACTAGCAATCTACGGGCATAACCAGCTCCGTTTCAAAGATCCCTTCTCACCCCCACCCCTCAGGAGAAGGGGGGAGGTAGGATGAAATCCTACTATAAACCATCTTAGGGGCCCCCACTATAACCCTGCCAATTTTCATGTCCATCGGACCAGCCGTTTGGCCGTGATTGAATGACAGACGGACGGACAGACATAAAGCCCATTATAGTAAGATTTCTATAAATATATTTGTGTCAGAGGGATTTCTGTATTCCAGTTATCAATATGTCCTATAATATCTGATTTGCGCTTCGGCTAAAGTACCATATTAAACAAATGCACATATTTTATCGTGACTAAAATACAGGAGGCAGTCGACGAAAATCAGTTTCTCGATCTCATTTTTCTCTAACTTCCAGAACGTCAAAAGAACCTTTGCCTTGCTGTTTCTTCAGTGTATTTTGCATTCAATGTTTTCCAGCGCCGGAGTCCCTTTTTCACTCTCCTCCTTCCAGGTCTGTTTCCAGCAACACTTTGAGCTACCATGAAACCGGGAATGGAATCTCTCTCTCTCTCTCTCTCTCTCTCTCTCTCTCTCTCTCTCTCTCTGTGGGTGTCCTAAAGGAGCAAAGTTTCATAACAACTTTTGCCTGGAAAGTGGCAGCTTTGGACTGGAAATATACAAACGCATTATGCTTTTTGCATGGAGCTATCTCAGTTTTATTCAAAGTTTTGCAAGTGATTCAAAGGCTGATCTGAAAGGATTATTATTTTTATTATTTTTTCTTTCTTTTTGTCTATCACAGTCCTCCAATTCGACTGGGTGGTATTTATAGTGTGGGGTTCCGGGTTGCATCCTGCCTCCTTATGAGTCCATCACTTTTCTTCTTATGAGCGCTGTTTCTAGGAGCACACTCTTCTGCATGAGTCCAGGAGCTACATCGGCATCTAGTTTTGGCAGATTCCTTTTCAGGGATCTTGGAATCGTGCCTAGTGTCCCTATGATTATGGGAACAATTTCCACTGGCATATCCTCTATCCTTCTTATTTCTATTTTCAGGTTTTAATACTTATCCATTTTTTCCCTTTCTTTCTCTTCAACTCTGGTGTCCCATGGTATTGCGACGACAATGAGTGATACTTTCTTCTTGATTTTGTCAATCAACGTCACGGTTATTATTATTATTATTATTATTATTATTTTTATTATTATTATTATTATTATTATTATTATTATTATTATTATTATTTTGGGAGTAGACCCTCTTTTAAACAAGTCTTCTTGAAAAGGATTGCTGCATCAGCTTCATTAATTTTGTATAGAGTCTTCTCTATTTTCCTTATTAAGGATTTCTCAATGTTGCTCGAAACTGCAAGCAACAATGAGAAATCCTTAATAGGAAAATAAGGAGAAGACTCTATACAAAATTAATGGAGCTCATGCAGCAATCCTTTTCAACAACACTTATTATTATTATTATTATTATTTTTTTTTTTTTTTGCTCTATCACAGTCCTCCAATTCGACTGGGTGGTATTTATAGTGTGGGGTTCCGGGTTGCATCCTGCCTCCTTAGGAGTCCATCACTTTTTCTTACTATGTGTGCCGTTTCTAGGATCACACTCTTCTGCATGAGTCCTGGAGCTACTTCAGCCTCTAGTTTTTTCTAGAGTTCTTTCAGGGATCTTGGGATCGTGCCTAGTGCTGCCTATGATTATCGGGTACGATTTCCACTGGCTTATCCCATATCCTTCTTATTTCTATTTTCAGATCTTGATACTTATCCATTTTTTCCCTTTCTTTCTCTTCAACTCTGGTGTCCCATGGTATTGTCAATCAACGTCACGTCTGGTCTGTTTGCACGTATCACCCTATCCGTTCTGATACCATAGTCCCAGAGGATCTTTGCCTGATCGTTTTCTATCACTCCTTCAGGTTGGTGCTCGTACCACTTATTACTGCAAGGTAGCTGATGTTCTTGCACAGGCTCCAGTGGATGGCTTTTTGCCACTGAATCATGCCTCTTTTTGTACTGGTTCTGTGCAAGTGCCGGGCATTCACTTGCTATGTGGTTTATGGTTTCATTTTTCGTATTGCACTTCCTACATATGGGAGAGGATGTTATTTCCGTCTATCGTACTTTGAACATATCTGGTTCTTAGGGCCTGATCTTGTGCCGCTGTTATCATTCTTCAGTTTCCTTCTTTAGCTCTCCCCTCTGTAGCCATTGCCAATTGTCATAGGCTGGCTAGTTCTTTAGTCTGTCTCATGTATTGTCCGTGCATTATTGGTTTGTTGTGCCAGTCTCTGTTCTTTCTGTCTTTCTCCTGTCTCTGTGGATATTTCTGGGTCTTCGTCTAATTTATTAGTCCTTCTTCCCATGCACTCTTTAGCCACTCGTCTTCACTGTTTTCAGATATTGCCCCGAGTGCTTCTGTTTTCGATGTTGACGCAGTCCTCTATACTTAGTAGTCCTCTCCCTCCTTCCTTTCGTGTTATGTATAGTCTGTCTGTATTTGCTCTTGGGTGTAGTGCTTTGTGTATTGTCATTTGTTTCCTGGTTTTTCTGATCTATGCTGCGGAGTTCTGCCTTCGTCCATTCCACTATTCCTGCGCTGTATCTGATTACTGGCACTGCCCATGTGTTTATGGCTTTTATCATATTTCCGGCGTTGAGTTTTGACTTGAGTATCGCCTTGAGTCTCTGCATATATTCTTTCCTGATCGTGTCCTTCATCTCTTGGTGTTTTATATCTCCTCCTTCCATTATTCCCAGGCCAGGTATTTGCATCCTGTCTCATCTATGTGTTTGATGTTGCTCCCATCTGGTAGCTTATCCCTTCAGTTCTCGTTACTTTGCCTTTTTTGTATGTTGACTAAGGCGCATTTTTCTATTCCAAACTCCATCCTGATGTCCCCAGATACAATCCTTACAGTCTGGATTAGAGTATCTATTTCCTTGATGCTCTTACCATACAGCTTGATGTCGTCCATGAACATCAGATGGTTGATTTTGTTGCCCTCCTTTTTCTTGAGTGGTACCCGGGATCCATCTTTGTAGTACTTTTGTCATGGGGAATCATGGCTACTACGAAGAGTAGTGGGGACAGTGAGTCGCCCTGGAAGATCCCTCTCCGATATTAACCTCTGCTAGTCTTATTCCAGAGCTTGTAAGTATTGTATTCCAGTTGCGCATTGTATTTTTGAGGAAGCTGATGGTATTTTCCTCTGCCCATATATTTTCAGGCATTTCTATTAGCCATGTGTGTGGGGTATCATGTTGAAGGCTTTCTTATAGTCCTATCCATGCCATGCTTAGGTTGGCTTTCCTTCTCCTACTGTTCTTCATTACCATTTTGTCTATCAGGAGCTGGTCTTTTGTGCCCCTACACTTCC
>NC_087201.1:164934917-164951383 GCF_015104395.2 Macrobrachium nipponense
ATATATATATATATATATATATAATATATATATATATATATATATATTATATGTATATATATATATATAGAATAAATAAAAAAAAAGTAAAAATGCGCTCAAGAAATCACGTTTTCTGTACAACGTATAATGCTCTATGAAACTCTCAGTCACGGCCCATGAACTCTCAACCGCAGGTCATGAAACTCTTAGCCATAGTCTATGAAACTCTCAGCCATGGGTCATGATACTCTTAGCCATGGGTCATGAAACTGGCACCCACGGCCGGGTAGTAGCCTATGACGTTGGCACTTATAGCGATGCCAGACGTATGATCATAGGTAACTTAAACCTCAAATAAAATAAAAACTAATGATGCTAGAGGGCTGTAATTTGGTATGTTTTATGATTGGAAGGTGGATGATCAAAGTACCAGTTTGCAGCCCTCTAGCCTCAGTAGGTTTTAAGATACGAAGGCGGGCAGAAAAAGTGCGGCCAGTCAGACAAAATAGCCATCTCAATAGTTTTCTTTTACAGACAACTGAAAGAACAGCTAGTATTATCATTAAGTGAAGGGAGAAAGAAAAGTACTTTTAATTCACAAAGGAATAACGCAGTTTCAAAACGACGCATGTGAACCTCTTAACATAACTTAAATACTTAAAAATAATGAAGAAACGCAGGACAAAATACGATGCACATAAACCTGATAACGTAACCAAAAATCTGTTTTAAAAAATGAAGAAAATCACAAAACAATCATCATTACCTGACAGAGCAGACGAGAGCGAGCCTGCTGACGACCCCTCCCCTTCGTAAGCATAAGCACGGAGGTCATCTTTGGCCGCCACGGGGTCATCCAGTGACCTGCCTTCCAAGAGGTGGGCTGCTGCTTTCGCTAACGACTCTTGGCTCAGCGGCTGCCTGACCAGATTTGAGTTCGAGCCCTTGTCTGCAAAGAGATGATAGAAGGAGAGTGAAGGTAAAAGATGAGGTGAAGTTAACGAATTTTAAACTCGGAACTGTGAGATCATACGACACAATCTTAGTTTTGACCTCTACGTGGTTGCTCTGTGAGCAAGAGCCCGTGCTTGCATAAGGCCAGCTTAATCTCAAACAACAACATCTTAGTTTTGATTTTTTTTTTTTCAAAGAGTTATTTATCTATCGATCGCCAGTGAGTTTATCAAGATGGTGTCTTATGTTTGGGTCTCTCTCTCTCTCTCTCTCTCTCTCTCTCTCTCTCTCTCTCTCTCTCTACTGTCATTATGTCCCTATCCAGATATCGACCTAAATTCAACAGAAGCTTTCTACGTGTCACAATGACCCTAATTCCTAGTATTGTTTCACATATCTTCATTGTTTATAAATAATAATCATATTTTCCATTCTATGCCTAGTTCTTGATATAAAATTTTAATAAACTTAACCTAAATTCTAGAACCAATCTACAAGACGTAATGTACATGAAATTTCATTATATCGTTTCTCTCACCTTCATTGTGTCTAAATAATAATCATATTTTCCTTTCTATGTTCACATCTTCATATCAGTTTTAATACAATTGGCCTAAATTCTACAAAAACAATCTACAGAAGATAATGCACTTGAATTCTCAATTAATCTCCTGACCTTCATTGTGTATAAATAACAATCATATTCTATCTTTTAAAGCCATTCTGAATTCTCAATTTACCTCCTGACCTTCATCTTTTCATAAATAACAATCATATTCTACCTTCTAAAGCCATATCTTGATACCAGTTTTAATGCAACTGACCAAAATTCTACATAAACAATCTACAAGATATAATGTACCTGAATTCTCAATTTATCTCCTGACTTTCATTATGTATAAATAACAATCATATTCCATCTTCTAAAGCCATATCTTGGTACCAGTATTAATACAACTGACCTAAATTCTACATAAACAATCTACAAGATATAATATACCTGAATGCTTTTCTTACCTTCACTTGGCGCAGTTTGCTGAATTCCAGGCAACTGAAGATGGAGACTTTCGAGGACCACTTGCTTTTCTTTCTCCGGGCACGAATACCCTACCCCACCTCCACCCCCTCCTCCTCCTCCCCCTCCTTCCTCCGTGCCCCCTTTGACTTCAATGATCGTGGCATCTTCCTGCCCGATAATGCCCTCGTCTCCAGTGGCAGATGCCTCGCCTTCTGGAGCCAGTTTCTTCGTCATCCAGTGGCGTCTTAGGCGGAAGGAGATGAAGACTCCGACAAAGACTGAAGGAAGAAGGAGATCAAGAGATAAATAAAAATGAAATATATTCGTAATAATACAGAAATCAATTCTTGTCTCTAATTTCTGTTTATATTAATGTGACGTTATATTGCTTAACAATGAAGGATTCATTTTTTGTATTCTCTATCAGTGGCAATAGATTATCTTAATTATCACTTGTTGTGAAAAGTCTCATAATATTACAAATTGGTTTTCCTTATTAACTGTAATGTATACGAAAAAGTGAATACGTAATAATGTAGAATTTTATTTTTCTACCAGGACCTTCAGTGAATGTGAAAATTGAGTTATCTACAAAGACTAATTGTGTGTTCATATGTACATACATGTAACAATATAACTTATTCTTTTATCTAATTTTTGTGAACATAGAAATAAGTAACTACAAAAACTGATGAAAAAAATGCTGATCTACAAAGAGTAATTGTGTTCATATGTACGTTCACGTAACTATATATCTCATTTTTTTTATCTAATTTTTGTGAACATAAATATAAGTAATTACGAGATTGATGAAAAAAAAATGCTGATCTACAAAGAGTAATTGTGTGTTCATATGTACATTCATGTCACAATATTACTTTGTTTATCTAGTTTTTGTGAACATAAAAAGTAAGAAAATACGAAATTAATGAAAAAAATTAAATTTATATATATATGAAAAAGCTAAAAAAAATGCGTAGCAAACATTTGTGAACATGAGAAAGTAAAATACGAAATTGATTTAAAAAATAAAAAAATGTTGTATATATGAAAAAGCGTAACAATACGTAGCAAAACAAAAAAAAAAAAAAAAAAACACACACACAACACATAAATTCCCAGCTTGCTTCCACACTATTTCCTCTGTATACATATAAAAAAAAACTCACTCTTATAACAATGCAAATTTGAAGCGCTGAAAAAAAAACCGCATTCACACCAAGAGCAAATCTGGCTTCAGGAATGACTTTGCCATAAGCAAGGGCACAAAACTTCGTGAAGCTATGTGGACTATGCAAATCACACTCACACAAAGAGGAGACAAAAAGCTTCCCCCCACCCTCACCCCCAGAGAAAAATATAATTACCAAAGAGCAGTAGGGACAGAGTTACGGCAGCGATTGCTGTCGGAGCGGCGAGTGGGTGCGCTTGGGAATGGTGATTGTTCCACTGGCAATATTCCCCGGCGTAACTCGGTCCGCAGACGCAATGGAATCCTGGATTCGCGTTGTAGCAGGAGCCTCCATGAAGACAGGGTCCCCACAGGCATTCGTCGATGTCCTCGCAAGTTCGGCCCGACAGGTGGCGCCCCTCGCCACAACTGGTGCGGGATTTTGGGCGGAGTGAACGAATGAACATTACAGGGCGTTGATGAACAAAGGCGTTTTATATAGATAGAATAATTTAGATTAAAAGGTTATTGATAAAAAAAAAATTTCTGTGAATGCAAACAAAGGTAGTTTTTCAAAGATCTAAAGGTTATTTGATAAATCAGCGCTTTTTGTGAATGTGTGGACTTGTTGATTTGTGTGCTGATAAAAATTATGATAAAAATCTGTGTGTATATATATATATATATATATATATATATCTATATATATATAATATATATATATATATATATATATATATATATATATATATATATATATATATATATATAATATATATATATATATATATATATATATATATATATATATATATATATATATATATATATATATATATATATATATATATATATATATATACTATACTGCAGACCATAAATTCAATAGGAGTATGTACAGATTGGGTAACCTCCAATTTTAAAACTCTATAGCTGAATTCTTAAAAAAACAATTTACCTGCAGATGGGTCTTCCCCAATTGTTGCTGCAGAGAGAGGGGCGGCGCAGGCAATATCTTGGCAGGCGTCTCTGGATTTGCAACCGGACTCGATCCTTTTGAAAGTTAGTATCTCAGCCCAGCTCGTTCTGTTTAGCGTCGGTGCCAGAGGAGCGGAAGGCCGGATATTCGAAGATCGTCAAGACATGCTGTTGCGACAAATGAAGCGAAGTCTAAATGAAGATCGGCATTTAAAATAGGAAATGTTTAAGCAAATGCCCCTCTGGAATGACCATGAATATCTTCATTCCGAAGAACATTTATTTTTGGAAAATGTCTTGAATGGAATTAGACAATAAGAAGAAAGTCTGTTTATTTTGGAAAATATCTTGAAATCTATTGGACCCTACCAACAAAGCCTATTTTGGGGGAAATGTCTAAAAGTATTGGATCATAAAAAAAGTCTTTTTATTTTGGAAAAATATCTAAAAATATATTGGATTTAAAAGAAAAACAAAGTCTATCTATTTTTGGGGAAAATATCTGAAAATGTATTGGATTCACAGGACAAAGTCTATCTATTTTGGGAAAAAATGTCATAAAATGTATTGGATTCATAAAAACAAAGTCTATTTTATTTTACTTTGGGAAAAAATATCTTGAAATAAACAGGATTCATAAGAACAAAGAAAATATATCTTAAAATGAGGGGGGTTTCTTATTGATTCATAGGGACAAAGTCTATTTATTTTGGGAAAAATCTGAAAATATGCTAGACTGTAAGAATAATATTTGTTCTTAAACTCCAATAACTTTTCAGATATTTTTCCTTGAACAAGTAGTCTAATAAAGACTTTATTTTGGGAAATATGTCCGAATATATTAGGCCATAAAACAAATACTATTTTTCATACATCTGAAAATGTATTGGACTTGTAAAAACAAAGACTACTTTTTGGAGGAAACATATCTGAAAATATGTTGGACAAAGACAACTTATCATGGGAAAAATGTCTGAAAATTTACGGGATGCTAAAATCAAAGACTATTTATTCTGAGGAAAAAATATCTGAAAATGTACTGTACTGTTAAGAAGAAAGCATATCTATTTTCGGGAAAATATCTGAAAATGTATAGGATCCTAAGAATCACTGTTTATCTTGGGAAAACATATATGAAAATGTATAGAATTCTAAGAATCAGACGATTCATTCCGGAAAAAGTATCTGAAAATGTGTTGCACCGTAAGAACAAAGACTATTTAAGGGAAAAATATCTGAAAATATTTAAAAAAACTTACTTCCCTCCAAGTCATCACCATCTTGTCTGAGTCCTTCATCTCTAAGATCAGGGCCCTCTCCCACTGTAACACCACTAAGCTGGTCAATTACAAACGGCAGAGGCAGACTGCTCAAACCATCAAATTCTTGTTGGTATCCTTCACCGAGCGGTAGGTTATTTGAAAGAGATGGTAAGGAAGTATTTTGCCTGAGTCCGTCTCCGTCATCGACGCTTATCATCATATTCCGGCCCTGGCACTCTGCTCTGAGGGTATGCCACAATCCGTCGCCGAGAGGACGTCCACTTATGCAGACTGACTCCGCGGGAATGTCTGAATGTCTCATAGAGGCACAGGCGATTCCAGACTGTAACTGGAATTTATTTCATGGAAAGAAATGATGTGGAATATTGAGGAACTGAGAAAATAAGTAGAATAACTGATTGCTTTAAAATAATTCCTGAAATAATCAAATAGAATAACTGCTTCCTATAGACAATGTCTTGAAGTAATTAGATGGACTAATTGCTTGTCATAGAATACTTCCTGGAAACTCATTTGCAAATTCTTTCATTTTATCTTACTATCACTAATAAGAGACTCATTAAGCAAGATACAGTTTCTTATGGCGTATTAACTATTTGAATGTCTCTTCTTGACTATGTGCCATGGAAAATCTCAAAAAACATTTACTCAACTCGTAGTGAAAAGCTAGCCGCGTTTACTTTTAGATCCTAAATGAAGGATAGGACCAGACTTTCTCTCCCCCTGGTCCTTATTCGTACTTGGACGCTGACGCTTCTTGACGAAGGCTCGTGAACGACAAGACCCAATTTCACGTACGACTTAGACCTTAGTCTAGCCGGGACTGTGCGTCTGTTACACTTAGGGCCAGTCCATCCTGGATCACAGTGACACTCTGGTGTACTTAGACCCCCAAGGCAAGTTCCTCTGACTCCACAAGCACCCAAGCCATAGGAACAAGAGGCCTCTTGTGGCAGACACCCTGCCACACTGTCTTTGCTCAGAGCAGGTTCGCCCAAATCCATCAGCTGTAATGGAACTAAGAGCTAGTTACCCTTTGTCCTTTTCCCCAGCCTCCTGAGTAGAGGTGGTAGATAATGATATTTATTACCACTGTATGTAATGCCATAAAACTTAAAATAGGAAAGAAGACTATTCATCAAGAAATGCTAAGCTCTCAGCTCAGTAACTGATTACAAAAGACTGGGATAAAGTTTTCCCACACGATAATAACAGTGAAGAAGTTTAAATGAGGGAGATAGACATTCATCACACAAAGGTTGGCTCTTAGCTCACTAACTGCAAGTCAAGTATCAAATCGATATAATAGCTATGTAGAAAGTTAATAATCTTTGAAAGATATTGGATCTGCAAAACTAACCCTTGCCTCAGTACTCTCTTGTAGATTAGAAGTTTTCTGCCCTGATATAAGAGCAATGCAGAAACTTACTGATCTTTGGAATAGATTGCATTTGCAAAAAGTAATCTAACATCTCTGATTTCACTTATGTTTAGGACGTTAGTATTAGGTATTCCTAAAGCAGAAAGCCCTTACCTCACCTGACCATTTATAAACCAGGTGCGAGAGGCATCCATCCAGTGGCTGAGAGATGGGAGCCTCCTTCCAGCCATGGTCTTCTGAGGTGGGGCGTCTATGGGCCAATCCCCCGATCTGAATAGGAGAGCCACTGAACCACAACTCTGAATCCTTGGGATCTCTCCACTGTGCCCAAGTAACACTCTGAGAGTCCTTCACGTTGTTGTTGTTGTTGTTGTTGACGTCCAATTCTCCACTTAATTGGTCCACCATGAGGGAGGCGCCCTATCAGAAATTAAAGGTTTGTTAGTGATTAGCATGACTAGTCCTATACTGACTTGGCAGCCAGAATTTTAAGTGGATGTTTGCAAGAGGCTGTTGCTCAGTTATTACCACTCATAGGACATTGCCTCAAGAAGGTCTCCTAGTCAAGAATCCTCAACTAACCTGATCATCGAGCCTCGTATGTATGCTATGCCACTCCCCATCATTGACACTCCTCTCCACCTGCAACTTGAGTGGCGCTGCTCCTCCATCTATCACCATCTGCACCTTGCCCTCAACCAGCTGCAGAGCAAGTAATGGCGTAGGAGTAGAAAGAGGGCTTTGAGAATAGTGAACGAGTGGACCAGCGTAGAGAAGGAGAGCTTCCTGCTTCCTCGTGAGGACTCGGAAGGATATCGTGGTGGGTATGCAAGATGGCAGAGGCTGGATCCACGCAAATCCTGAGCCTCTGAAGGTTCGAGTGAGGACTTTGCACTGGTAACCCCAAGACCCACCTGGGCACACACACCTGGAGTTGATGGAAGGTCATTTGGTAGCCTTTCGAAAATGTAGTACAGTGAAGTAATGGCATTTTTTCAAAATGATGTTTATCTTTCCTGAAACTTGTCAAGTTCTAAGAACGAAATTATCAGAATCTTGGTGTGGTCTAATTTGCTAAGTAAACTAAAAACAGAATCTATATATGTTTCTAATCTACTAAGTAAACTAAAACGCTAAATTCGTCTTGGAATTATGAATCCACACACACATACAGAACATATACATTCTTCAAAATACAAAACCAGCACAGTGAAAGCTAAAACTATCATACACAGTAATATAACAAATAAAGCTAAAATCATCATACGAACTAACATAACATCTCACCTGTTACCATTCACAGTCTTGATGCACCTTCCCCCGTTAAGACATGACGCAGGAGTACACGTCTCTGGCTCGTGCGAGCCGCAGTGTGGAGCTCGGGTGAGCCGCGGCGTCACTAGGGAAGTCATGTTCGCGTCCACTACCTGATTGTTGGGTTGAGCGGTTGCCAGCATGTAGGAAGAGTTTGAAACAATGATAAACATATTTTAACGATATGTTAGATCGACCAGTTTCTTTTCCTTTGGACAACTGTATGTAAAACTTCGAATTTTTTTCTGCTCTAGATGTTACCAGTATCGCATGGGGAGTTTGAAATTGAGATAAATATTCTAATATTATTATAGATTAATAATTTTTTTTAATGTTCTACACCAAACGACAGTAGAGAATTATAAAGTTGTTTCGAGATTTCAAAAACATATTAAAACTAAAAGAAAATGCTGGTCTTTGTTGGGTTGTTTTCTTTATAAAGAAAATGACATAATTAAAAAAATCCTAATCTACTCTAATTTTTGTGATATGTGCAATATTTCATTACAAGAACGCTATTTTTGAATCATGTACTGTTCTACCTGCAATTGTAAGTTAATTTTTCATCCTTGATTTTTTTTTGCAAGCGTTAATACCCGCAAAATAATTTGACTTTCAATCTGTTTATTTATTTATATATTTATTTATTTATGTGTTTGTTTGTTTGTTTATTTGCTTTTGGTAATGTAGTAGCGTTGGAAGTACTAAAGAAATTACATTAGCAATTACATCTTCATAGAATACTTTATTTCCATAAACTTATTGTAATATTCTATTACGTTGCTCATTTATCAACATAATTCTTTGAGCATAATTGCACAGTCCTACTGTATATATGGAAGAGTTTCTTCAGTACATACATCAAATCATAAAACTCCAATTAAATAACAGTGAATGCATCAAGAATCTGTCCACTAAAAGCGCTGGAATTTCCCATGGACTAGGAATCAAACAGGAATAGATTAAATCTCATAAAATAAGACCTGACCGAATTTCCATAGCCCCGCCTTCCCAATATCCACATTATTTATGGGGCAATTTATATTGTGCTTCAAGAATAGGGCGTCAATTACCATTTAAATGAGATGTCGTAATTTACTTTGTCATTTAAAAAAAGTGTAAGAGTTAATTCCTTCATTTCATTGGGGGTCGTTTCTATTCTAGGGTCGTTCATAATAGAATTGTCAGATAATATATAATATTATATTTTTTCACTATTAATTCTGGTTCTGATATATGTGTTGTAATTGTCCTTTACCTCAAGAATCGAATGTCATTAATGGTGGTTATTATTCGGATTGGGGCGATGAGGTACTTTGCCTAAGAGCATAAGAAATAAATAAATACTAAAGCATTTAAAATAACACATTTCTTTAAATGTGATACAAACATACACTAGCACATTTATATGTGTATATGTATGTAATGTATGTGTATATGTATGTAATATATATATATATATATATATATATATATATATATATATATATATATATATATATATATATATATATATATATATATATATATATATATATATATATATATATATATATATATATATATATATATATATATATATATATATATATATATATATATATATATATATATATATATATATATTACACACAATTTATACAAAAGGGGATAAATTCTATGTGGCCTTTAAATATATTTCAAGACGTGTTTGTTATTATTTCGTCAATTGATAAAAATCACCCAGTAAATCTGGTATATTGAAATACGTTTTTTAAATAGATGTCACTTATATTTTGATACGTTTGTATCTGCGAATTAATCATTTTTTGTAGCGTTTATTCTTTAGTCTTTTCAGTGTCATTCTATCTCTTTCTTGAACGAATACATTCAAGCCCTCTAGGCCTGTAAAAATATTTCTTTTTACGATGCTATTCTGGTAAACTTTATATTTAAAAAATCACGTATTCCAGATCATTAAGAGTTTTTCTTTTAAAAATGTTAACCTGATAAACATTATTATTAAAAACCAAGTATTCCAGACCATTAGAAGTTTTCATTTTACGTACAATGTTAATCTGGTAAATTTTCAAAAAAAAGAAGAAAAAAAAAACACGCCTTCCAGACCCATAAAAAAATTTTTTTTTTTTATATTGTTAATCTGGTATGGTAAAGTTTAAATAAAAAAACAAGCATTCCAGATCATAAAAACCAAATCTTTTTACAATGTTAATCTGGTAAATTTTTTATTAAAAAAATTTAAAAAAAACAAGCCTTCCAGATCATAAAAACATATTTCTATTAAACTGTACATAAAAAAACACCACTCGCCAAACGAGATCAATTCGGAGGTTATCATCCTGCGTCAGCAAATGAGCAGCAATTACCCAATTACGGGTCCTCTAATTCTTGAAACCTGATGAATTACGTTTAATGGCCTTTCTTTGATGTGCGGCAGCTTTGATTCTATAAATTAAAGGCCTCCTGAATTAGTCGTTCTCAAAAATGCTGTGAAGTTATACTGCCTAATGACTTCATGGAATCATGAGAGAGGTCATAAGCTTGCAAAAGGACACTTCGAGTCGAAAAACACACTAAAGCGCTCTACAACAACCCCCAACTCTACCTGAAGAGGCAGTGAGATGGAAGCCCTCGAAGCCGCTGAGGATGGGTCGAGGGGGTCCACCAGCACAGGGAAAGAGGAATCGAAACCGACTGTCGACGGCTCCTCTATGCCCAGGTCCTCTTTGTTACCTGCTCGTTTGCTCACACAACCTGTGTGAGGGTTCTCCACTCGGACTGTCAGGTTCGTTGATTTTTCCAGCTGGAGGGAGTGAAACGTTGTGGTATTATTATTATTATTATTATTATTATTATTATTATTATATTATTATTATTATTATTATTATTATTATTATTATTATTTATATTATTATTAGTTACTGGAATGTCAATAGTATCGTATCTGTTACGTGAATAATTATTATTTTAAGAATAACGAAGTCAGTGTCACTGGGTAAAAAGATATTATTATTATTCAGAGATGACCCTTAATCGTTATTAGTAGTATTATTCAGAAAAGGACTTTTTTATTTATTTATCTATTATTTATTATTATTATTATTATTATTATTATTATTTATTCATTATTCAGGAATGGGATTTATTATTTTACTATTATTATTCAGAAGATGAACCTTAACCATATTAGTATTATCATTATTCAAAAGGACTTCATTATCATTATTATTCAGAAGATGAACCTTAATCATTATTAATATTATTATTATTCAGAAAAAGACTTTATCATTTGTATTATTAATACTATTATTCAGAAAATGCATCCGATTCATATGGAACAAGCCCACCAAAAAAAGGGGCCACTAAACGTCGAGTCAAAATGTCTCCAGTATGCCGATTGGACGTATTATACGTCGACTCAAAAAAGTTTTTTTTTAAATTCACGGAAAAATACTTATATTTTTTTTAAATTCACGGAAAAATACTTATAGGCCTACCAGCCGAAAACTTTTGAATCACGCGCCTTGGGGGATACTGGGAGTTGACGGATCAAGGCGTTGTTTTTGTTTACAATCGTTACGCATGCACGCCGGCGCGAATTTCTTTCTCATCGCACTAAAAAGTATCAGTGACACATCCTAAAAATTATTTCGTCACTTTGACATAATTTTTGCACCGTTTTATTTTATCCTTTACATGAATTATTATATATGAAAATGTGCGCAATTTCATGTAGAATACAACAACAAAAAAATACTCATGATTGTAGCTTTTATCAGTTATGAAATATTTTCATATAAAAAACGATAAGTGCCAAAATTTCAACCTTTGGTCAACTTTGACTCTACCGAAATGGTAGAAAAACGCAATTGTAAGCTAAAACTCTTATATTCTAGTAATATTCTATCATTTTCCAACAAATTTGGCGTCTCAAGCATAACATTTCGATTTATGGTGAATTTATGAAAAAAACTTTTTCATTACGTCCGAGCGGTAACTCTTCCGATAAATTTTTTTCGTGCGATTGTCCTAATGTTTGCACCATTTTAAATTTGCCGTTACATAAAGTTTTATATATAGAAATGTGTGCAATTTCATGCACAATACAACTAAAAACAACCCATGGTTGTAGCTTTTATCAGTTTTTGAAAATATATATAAAATAAACGATAAGTGCAAAAATTTCAACCTTCGGTCAATTTTGGCCCTACCGAAATGGTCGAAAAACGCAATTGTAAGCTAAAACACTTATATTCTAGTAATATTCAATCATTTACCTTCATTTTGCAACGAATTTGAAGTCTTTAGCACAATATTTCGATTTATGGTGAATTTATGAAAAAAAAAAAAAAAACATTTTCCTTACGTCCGCGCGGTAACTCTTCCGAAAAAAATCAGAAATTTTTTCTTGCGATTGTCGAAATGTTTGAACCATTTAAAATTAGCCGTTACATAAAGTTTTATATATGAAAATGTGCGAGATTTCATGTAGAATACAACAATAAAAGATTGAAGGTTGTAGCTTTTCTCTTTTTCGAAATATTTGCATATAAATCACGATAAATAGAAAAAACCACGTTCGGTCAACTTTGACTCTACCCATATAGTAAAAAACGCAATTTTAAGCTAAAACTCTTACAATCTAGTAATATACAGTCCTTTATCTTCATTTTGAAACAAATTCGAATTGTCTAGCACAATATTTAGATTTATGGTGAATTTCTAAAAAAATCTTTTTCATTAAGTCTGAGCAGTAACTCTTCCGATAAATTTTTTTCTTGCGATTGTCCTAATGTTTGCACCATTTTAAATTTGCCGTTACATAAAGTTTTATATATGTAAATGTGTGCAATTTCATGCACAATACAACTAAAAACAACCCATGGTAGTAGCTTTTATCAGTTTTGAAATATTTTTTATATAAATAACGATAAGTGCAAAAATTTCAACCTTTGGTCAACTTTGGCACTACCGAAATGGTCGAAAAACGCAATTGTAAGCTAAAACACTTATATTCTAGTAATATTGAATCATTTACCTTCATTTTGCAACGAATTTGAAGTCTCTAGCACAATATTTCGATTTATGGTGAATTTATGGAAAAAAAAACCTTTTCCTTATGTCCGCGCAGTAACTCTTCCGAAAAAAATCAGAAATTTTTTCTTGTGATTGTCGAAATGTTTGAACCATTTAAAATTAGCCGTTACATAAAGTTTTATATATGAAAATGTGCGCGATTTCATGTAGAATACAACAACAGAAGATTGAAGGTTGTGGCTTTTCTCTTTTTCGAAATATTTGCATATAAATCACGATAAATAGAAAAAACCACGTTCGGTCAACTTTGACTCTACCCATATAGTGAAAAACGCAATTTTAAGCTAAAACTCTTACAATCTAGTAATATACAGTCCTTTATCTTCATTTTGAAACAAATTCAAATTGTCTAGCACCAATATTTAGATTTATGGTGAATTTTCTAAAAAAAATAAAAAATCTTTTTCATTAAGTCCGAGCAGTAACTCTTCCGATAAATTTTTTTCTTGCGATTGTCCTAATGTTTGCACCATTTTAAATTTGCCGTTACATAAAGTTTTATATATGTAAATATGTGCAATTTCATGCACAATACAACTAAAAACAACCCATGGTAGTAGCTTTTATCAGTTTTGAAATATTTTTTATATAAATAACGATAAGTGCAAATATTTCAACCTTTGGTCAACTTTGGCACTACCGAAATGGTCAAAAAACGCAATTGTAAGCTAAAACACTTATATTCTAGTAATATTGAATCATTTACCTTCATTTTGCAACGAATTTGAAGTCTCTAGCACAATATTTCGATTTATGGTGAATTTATGGAACAAAAAACATTTTCCTTATGTCCGCGCAGTAACTCTTCCGAAAATAATCTGAAATTTTTTCTTGTGATTGTCGAAATGTTTGAACCATTTAAAATTAGCCGTTACATAAAGTTTTATATATGAAAATGTGCGCGATTTCATGTAGAATACAACAACAGAAGATTGAAGGTTGTGGCTTTTCTCTTTTTCGAAATATTTGCATATAAATCACGATAAATAAAAAAAAACCACGTTTGGTCAACTTTGACTCTACCCATATAGTACAAAAACGCAATTTTAAGCTAAAACTCTTACAATCTAGTAATATAAAGTCATTTATCTTCATTTTGAAACAAATTCGAAGTGTCTAGCACAATATTTAGATTTATGGTAAATTTAAAAAAAAAACTTTCTTTTCCTCCGCACGCCAATTCGCGGCCGCAAATCTCCGAAATGTGTACGTCGCAGTCTCCTAGTATTTGCTCCTTTTCATATTAGGCGTTTTATAGAGTTTCATATATGAAAATGTGCGCAAATTCATGAAAAATACAAACAAAAATATTTGAAGGTTGTAGCTTTTCTCATTTTTGCAATACTTGCATATGAAAAATATATATATTAAAATTTCGACAGTTGGACAAATTTAACTCATTCTAAATGGTCTAAAACTGCAATTATAAGCTAAAACTCTTACAGTATCGTAATATTCAATCATTATTCTTTGTTTTGAAACAAATTGGAAGTATCTAGAACAATAATTAGATTTATGGTGAATTTTTGAAAAAAAAAAAAATTTTACGTCCGCGCGTTACAAATTCATGCATGCATCATTTTGTGTTAAAATTATTTCTGTGTTGCTTTGATTGTTTTACAATGTGTTACATATCAAAATGATCGCAATTCAGTGTACAATACAACGATAAAAAAAGTAACTCGTTAGCTTTAACCGTTTTTTGCACAGCTCAATTTGAATACAATTATGTATGATTTTTTTTTTGTCGCTACCATATACCGCATTATTTATATATGATAATGATATTTTTTTTTATTTCTGATGGTTGCCTACTAAACTTCAGGCAATGAAAAAAAGGAGCCAAAAATGAACTCTTAATCTTGAAAACTAAGCACGCTGTGATTTTTTGAAAAAAATATTTTTTCCGCTTCCGTGCTCACTCCAAACCCGCCTCGGCATACAGGAGACGTTTTGGTTTTTAGGGCTTCGGCGTAATAGGGTTATAGAGTTCATTGAAATGAAGTAGCATAAGGCAATAAGAAATACAGAGAAAATAATAAATTAACAAAGTAACAGAAAAATAGATTAAAAAGTATGTAAATTATTAAAATACAAGAATTATTTTAGGGAAATTTTGGGACCTATTTAGACAGGTATCCAGGACTCACCTGATCTGAATGAAGACCAAGAATCCCCTGCAGTTTGACGGGATTCATGAAGTGCCCGCCATTCTCCTTGACGCTGAGCCAGACGCACGTCGACGGAGGGGACAGAGGCCACGGGGGAGGCGCATGCCAGGATGAGTAAGGTGAAGACGAGGAAGGGAAAGACGCAACCGTGCTGAAGGATTTGGGGCCTCGGAATGGCGTCGTTTGGTCCGTGAAGTCGTAAACGCTGGTCACTCCTATATTCTTCACTTCCTCTTTAACTGCTTCGCTCACAGCTTCTATTAACCGTCCCAAGCTTCCACCTCCTTTCTGCTCCAGGCAAAAAAAAATAAATAAATAAAAAATAAATAAATAAACAAAGCCTGTCACCACTAGAATGATTTGTATCCGAACTCAAGACAAGACAGACATTCATTTATTATTACCCGTCATTTGTTAACGAGTCTGATGCTGGCTATTAAGATCAGTGAATTTTCTATTAACAATTAGATGACGTTAGTGAAGGATTGCTTTCCAACGCTAATCACAGACAGAAAATTCTTGTACTGCGACGTCCGCATCTTATATTCGTAGCCACTTTCTTTGCGAATATTCAATCTTTATCATTCTCCATTTCAGTTATTGACATAAATAGACTTACTATTTAGAAGCAATATTTGAGGATGTGAATCAGTTCGATGGGAAGGAGGAAATAGTTAGAGGGTAATATTACGAAACCTTTGATATCAGATGAGACCTAAGATACATATCACAACAAATAACCTATAAAATTGAAAGATAATCTTTCAAAATATCGATGATTTCACGAAGAACGGAGATTAGAACGTGATAAATACGTTAAGTCATTTTTCATTTTTATTACATGCAAAAAAAATTATTTTATTAGCAATTACGTTTTACTTAATTTTCTAAATGAAATGTTTCAGTAAGGGATAATTCTATAGCACACGTACACACACATTCAACATTTTCTCTCTCTCTCTCATCTCTCTCATCTCTCTCTCTCTCTCTCTCTCTCTCTCTCTCTCTCTCTCTCTCTCTCATGTGTGCAAAATGACAACGAACTCTTGTATAGTATTTTTATAATTCACTGGAGAAATAATTTCTCAAAGGTGTTCATGGCACAAATTCTTCTCTA
>NC_087201.1:164951883-164972099 GCF_015104395.2 Macrobrachium nipponense
TAAACGCATCATTTGAAAGTGAACCGAATCAACAAGTGATTGGAATAAGCGAGTTCCTAACAACTCTTAATTCATATTTACTATGATTCCTAAGCATAACATAATCTTACGAATACCCTTTGAAAAAGTTATTTAATGGACTAACAAGCTTCTGGAGAATACCCAGGTATATACCACTAATAGCTCTACACTGCTTCCGTCACCCACTGTCAAAGCTTAACTGAAAGGAGCTGAATAGCGCTTTCAGCTAACCTTGGCAACGCAGCAGTCAGTAAAGGCGGGGAGGAGGGAGGGGAAGGGGGAGGTGAGAAGAGAACAGGGCTAAAGATAGACAAGATAAATAGATAAATGAAGAAATAACGATAAGACGTGCGAGAAAAGTCGAAGGGAAAATTATATTTCATCCATTTATTTCTCAATTACTAATGGATACGCTGGAGGTAGGAGAGAGCAGAGCTGAAAATAAATAAATAAGTAAATAAAAAATAAATAACGGAAAAAAGTATGAGAAAAGTCGAAGGGAAGATCACATTTCATCCATTTCTTTCTCAATTACTAAATGACTGACGTACGGTGGTGTATGAATGACTGTGCCTCGGCAAAGCAATGGATTTATTATTTATTTATTTTTTATGGGTGCCGGGGGGGGGCTGTTATCTGCTTTGCCAAATGAAAAATCTCTACTTAAATGGACTGAGTCTGGTGTGTTGGCCATTCATTTTGTGAGGTCAAATGGGATGTCATTTCATAGGGTCATCGCATCCTTTGATCAGTAGAAGCAAATGGGTCCACAATTTGACTTATGCTGTTAGGAAAATAAATCACTGTGGTAACATAGAACCTCTTTTATTTATTTATTTACCTTTTAAAAACTCTCTATCCCGAGAGTATATACAACGTTCTAAGGGGTCCACAATAATAAGAATGTTAAAAGTTCGTGCATAATTTATAAATACTAGAAAAGCTTTCGAACCCTTCTCTGGGTTCATCTTCAGTCCAAATTTAAACTGAAGATGAACCTAGGGAAGGGTTCGAAAGCTTTTATGAAGTCTTAATAAATTATATACAAGAACTTTTAACATTCTTATTATTGTTGACCCCTTAGAACATAGAATCTCTTATTCACTGGAGTTTAACTCATTATTTTAATATGAATTTTTTTTGTAATAGGTCTCTATATTAACATAGAATTTAGATTGTATAGATATACGCATATGCACATACACTCATATAAATATATATGTATATGTATATGTGTGTCTATGTATATGTATAGCACTTAAATATGACAAAAAGACACCAATGAAAGCATACGAATAACTCAACAACAATACCTTTTCCCACATCCGGCTCTTTAGCCTGGACGCGAGTTTTGTAAAGCAAAATAAAGCATCATATATCATCGCAGCCATCAAAAATGACGAACGTGGGCATGACGGAATTAAAAACTCCCCAGAGAACCTTTGCAGCCCGTGCCCTTCAACGCTCAACATTTCACTGGGCGTAATGGTGAAATGAGTATACGAGGGTCCTAATTATGCTCATTTCCTCTGGGTATAACTCTATCTCTCTATCTCTGCGAGAATAAGTGGCATTACCTTTCAACGATTAACCTCTTTCGTTCCACTAGTCTTTGATTTTCTCTCTCTCTCTGTCTGCCTGTCTCTCTTTTCGGGTATGATTAATATCATCGTTCGAGGATTTAATCTTCCGTGCTCCACAAGTCTATCTCTCTCTCTCTCTCTCTCTCTCTCTCTCTCTCTCTCTCTCTCTCTCTCTCTCTGTTTCTGTTTGACTGTCTGTACGTCTGTCTAATTTTCGCTCTCTCTGTTTACTAGTCTGATTCTCTCTCTCTTTCTGTTTACATGTCTGTGTGTCTGTCTGATTCTCTGTCTCTCTGTTTACCTGTCTGTGGGTTTGTCTGATTCTCTCTCTCTCTCCTGTAACTGCACCCTGTCTGTGTCTGTCTGATTCTCTGTCTCTCTGTTTACCTGTCTGTGGGTTTGTCTGATTCTCTCTCTCTCTCTGTTTACCTGCCTGTGTCTGTCTGATTCTCTCTCACTCTCTGTCTACCTGTCTGATTCTCTCTCTCTGTTCACCTGTCTGTGTGTCTGTCTGAATCTCTGTCTCCCTCTCTCTCTATAGATATAAGTATCATTACCTTTGGACGAATAACCTCTCCCGTTCCACAATCCTTTAACTCTGGCCTCTCTCTCTCTCTCTCTCTCTCTCTCTCTCTCTCTCTCTCTCTCTCTCTCTCTCTCTCTCTCTCTTTGGGAATGACGTTGCCTTTCGAAGAGGAACCTTTCTCGTTCCAAGAGCCCCTCTCTCTCTCTCTCTCTCTCTCTCTCTCTCCGGCTAATGCAAATCCAGGCATGTTGGCTTAGTACTTTTCCTGGCCGAAGGAGGCTTAAGAAAGTAATATTTTCTTCATAATTGAGTAACTACGCTCGCCACTCAGCCATATTTTTCTTAAAATACTTTAACCTTGCCATAATTAGCAGGCATATATTCCTGATGAAGAACCCGGAGAGAGAGAGAGAGAGAGAGAGAGAGAGAGAGAGAGAGAGAGAGAGAGAGACCCAACGTATCGTAGAACATTTTCGGAAATTTCCAATAACATTGTAGGTTCTAATCGGAGTAGAGATGATAAATTAACATCATATTTCCATCTTTGAAAAAAAAATTCAAATCAACGTGCAATGGCAAAGCAGAATCAAAGGAACAAGGAATTCGGTAAAAACAAAGACGTCATCCGTTGAAAAACTTTTATTTTAGATATTCTATAAATGTATAAAATATCTAGGGTTACATAATGTCACGTACGTAAGGAAATTAACACGAAAACAATGCAGAAAAGAAGTCGTATTCCGACAACAAAAACTACGGTTTCATGAGCTGTCACTAAGATCATATAAACTTGGAAAAATATCTGTTGGATACACATGTATCGTAATTAGTTGAATCCGCTTCAAAGTTCCATTCACGTACATTGATTGCCATTTATACACACATGCATACATGCATGCAAAACGTAAATACATACATAGATCGGCACGTGCTTAGGTTATTCAAATACAATAGATTTAAACCAACAGATGCTAAGGTAATGTATATCAGTAGTTTTGAATTGTGTTAACACCATTTTTTTCAATCTCGAAAATGTGAAATAGTCTGAAATTTAGTTTCTTTGAAGTTAAAATGTTTCATTTTTCTATTGATTTTATTCATTGCCATCTTAAAATTCTCCTTTGTATGTCCTTGGAATTTTATTATTATTCTGCAAACCAAGCACTTGTTTCTACACACATTTCGTGTCTATATATATATATATATATATATATATATATATATATATATATATATATATATATATATATATATATATATATATATATATATATGTATATATATTTATATATATAATATATATATATATATATATATAATATAGATATATATATATATTTATATATATATATATATATGTATGTTATATATATATATGATATATAAATATACTATATATATACTATAATATATATATATAAATATTATATATATATATTATAATACAAGGATAAAAGGCCTATAAAACACTACTTGAACATTGTTATTTATGGGCCTTTTACCTTCATATAATATAATATAATATATATATATATATATATATATATATATATATATATATATATATATATATATATATATATATATATAGTGTGTGTGTGTGTGACTGAACAGCACATGTATGTATTCATAACAGTTAAATGTAGACAACCACACATCTAGCTAGGTTAGGTTACGTAAGAAATGACGACGTTTACATTATCAGGAATATATAGTTTTTTTCGTGACGCATCTTAGCAAAACAAAAACCGATAATAAACGAGAAAAAAACCTAATCCAGGAATACTTTTATCACCACAGTCTCCAACACAAAAAAATTTACCGTCCGCGATCACTTGTTTTTTTTTCTTTTTTATATTTTCTTTTTATTTTTATCCATCCCTAAGTTTTTGCTGTCGTTACACTACTGAACTTTTCTTGTAAAACGTCTATTGACTGCTGAGAAATTTTTACGGGACTCGAGTCCGCCGCAGTTTTACTACTTTCCTGGTTCAACGGACAGGCTTTTTGCTGCTTCTTCTGGTCGACCAGTTTGGGCGAGGGAGAGTTCGTGGCTTCTGGAAGATTTTTCAGGAGATCCATGACGTTCCAGGAATGCTGGAACCCAGCTGGGGACGTGGAGAATGCGAGAAACTCTTCCGCCTGGTTCGACTCTCAGGCGCTGGGAGGTCAGGACACGAAAGGCGTAAATAAATTCGCTGTTATTTTAGGCAATAGACAGATAAATATTGAAAGTAGGATTAATTTGCTCTGTTTACCAATCATTCTACTCGGCACTAAGCAGTTTGTCTTTTAATATTAAAAATAGATTTTTAGTTGTTGGGATCTCAGTCAATCTGGAGTTTGAAAAAAATTGATACTGGGAAGTTTGAGAAAAATCTGACATTAAGGAGTTGAAAGATTGACACAGGGGCGGGGTGGGGGGGGGGGTTGACCAAATTGTAAGGGGGGTGTTGTTTGAAACAATGACACAGGGAATTTGAAAAAAATGCACAGGGGATTTTGAAAAAAAAAAGACACAGAGGTTAGTTTGGAAAAATAGACATTGGGGAGTTTGAAAAAACTGACACTGGTTAGTTTGGACATAATTAACACAGGGGGGTTTGAAAAAATTGACATGGCTAAGACTGCACTCTTAGCTGCTACATCACGTTGTATGCTGTGTTTAAATGCTGCCTATTGGCAAGCAACTGATTAGTATACAAGAAAAATTACCACATTTGGAATTTTTTTTTTTTTTTTTTGGTATGTTCATTATACCATTCTCCGCATTTGTCTACATTCGAACAAATATTGTTATCATATATACTATCTAATTTGTTTATAACACTAAAAAAAATGGCTTTCCAGAACAAAGCAAGATTTATCTAACCTTAATGAAGAAAACTTACCAATTACAGTTTCCAGTCAGGAAGGGACGAAAAACTGTTTTATATATACTTGTCCATTATGCAGCCAGACTGTCACATATACTTATTCAAAATACAAATATTCTAAAAATATTTTCATTGATGTATGATCTACATAGAAAAATTAGTCAAATATACACAGTTAGGAAGGCAAACTATTCACCTTAGTCTTGTGTGCTTCTCGTACATTTCAAAAAATAAATAAATAAAATAAGAAAATAAAAAAATCAGAAAATAGAAAAAATAAATTGCTGACAAAGCGGACTTTCAGAGAAAAGATTAAATACAATGTCACAGAAACACCAGTTACATAATAACGACCATATAATGAATTCGTATAACGAATTAGCATTATACTTTTAGTTTGAAATGACAGCGTCATAAAATTCTCAAAAGAGGAACAAAACGATGTGTTTTAATGTTTAGATTAAAAAAAGTGGGGTTATGAAAAAATAAAGGACAATTTTAAAAGACTTAAATTCAAGACCCAAGATTTCAATTGTTAGGAAACAAATTTATCTACACAGGATTCTGTCATGATTGATCGAGTTAAATTTGGGCAGTATATGTAAGATATATATATATATATATATATATATATATATATATATATATATATATATATATATATATATATATATATATATATATAGAGAGAGAGAGAGAGAGAGAGAGAGAGAGAGAGAGATAAATGCCACGAAGGAAAAATAAACGAAGGAGTCTGCGAGATCTTTCGGCTGAAAATGCCCTTTACTGAAGCAGCCGAAAGATCTCGCAGACTCCTTCGTTTATTTTTCCATTCGTGGCATTTATCTTTATTTATGGATTTATCACGTTCCTAACTTTCGTGATTCTGTTATAACTATATATATATATATATATATATATATATATATATATATATATATATATATATATATATATATATATATATATATATATATATATATATATATATATATATATATATATATATATATATATATATATATATATATATATATATATAGATATATATATATATATATATATATAGAATAAATAAAAAAAGTAAAAAATGCGCCCAAGAACTCACGTTTTCTGTACAACGTATAATGCTCTATGAAACTCTCAGTCACGGCCCATGAACTCTCAACCGCAGGTCATGAAACTCTTAGCCATAGTTTATGAAACTCTCAGCCATGGGCCATGATACTCTTAGCCATGGGTCATGAAACTGTCACCCATGGCCGGGTAGTAGCCTATGACGTTGGCACTTATAGCGAAGCCAGACGTATGATCATAGCTAACTTAAACCTCAAATAAAATAAAAACTAATGATGCTAGAGGGCTGTAATTTGGTATGTTTGATGATTGGGAGGTGGATGATCAACGTACCAGTTTGCAGCCCTCTAGCCTCAGTAGGTTTTAAGATACGAGGACGGGCAGAAAAAGTGCGGCCAGTCAGACAAAATAGCCATCTCAATAGTTTTCTTTTACAGACAACTGAAAGAACAGCTAGTATTATCATTAAGTGAAGGGAGAAAGAAAAGTACTTTTAATTCACAAAGGAATAACGCAGTTTCAAAACGACGCATGTGAACCTCTTAACATAACTTAAATACTTAAAAATAATGAAGAAACGCAGGACAAAATACGATGCACATAAACCTGATAACGTAACCAAAAATCTGTTTAAAAAAATGAAGAAAATCACAAAACAATCATCATTACCTGACAGAGCAGACGAGAGCGAGCCTGCTGACGACCCCTCCCCTTCGTAAGCATAAGCACGGAGGTCATCTTTGGCCGCCACGGGGTCATCCAGTGACCTCCCTTCCAAGAGGTGGGCTGCTGCTTTCGCTAACGACTCTTGGCTCAGCGGCTGCCTGACCAGATTTGAGTTCGAGCCCTTGTCTGCAAAGAGATGATAGAAGGAGGGTGAAGGTAAAAGATGAGGTGAAGTTAACGAATTTTAAACTCGGAACTGTGAGATCATACGACACAATCTTAGTTTTGACCTCTACGGGTTGCTCTGTGAGCAAGAGCCCGTGCTTGCATAAGGCCAGCTTAATCTCAAACAACATCTTAGTTTTGATAATTTTTTTTCAAAGAGTTATTTATCTATCGATCGCCAGTGAGTTTATCAAGATGGTGTTATATGTTTGGGTCTCTCTCTCTCTCTCTCTCTCTCTCTCTCTCTCTCTCTCTCTCTCTCTCTACTGTCATTAGCATTTATAGAATTCCCCAATGCATCCATCTATAACTGATAATCTTATTTTCCATACTATGTCCCTATCCAGATATCGACCTAAATTCAACAGAAGCTTTCTACGTGTCACAATGACCCTAATCCCTAGTATTGTTTTACTTATCTTCATTGTTTATAAATAATAATCATATTTTCCATTCTATGCCTAGTTCTTGATATAAAATTTTAATAAACTTAACCTAAATTCTAGAACCAATCTACAAGACGTAATGTACATGAACTTTGATTATATCGTTTCTCTCACCTTCATTGTGTCTAAATAATAATCATATTTTCCTTTCTATGTTCACATCTTCATATCAGTTTTAATACAATTGGCCTAAATTCTACAGAAACAATCTACAGAACATAATGCACCTGAATTCTCAATTTATCTCCTGACCTTCATTGTGTATAAATAACAATCATATTCTATCTTTTAAAGCCATTCTGAATTTTCAATTTACCTCCTGACCTTCATCTTTTCATAAATAACAATCATAGTCTACCTTCGAAAGCCATATCTTGATACCAGTTTTAATACAACTGACCAAAATTCTACATAAACAATCTACAAGATATAATGTACCTGAATTCTCAATTTATCTCCTGACTTTCATTGTGTATAAATAACAATCATATTCCATCTTCTAAAGCCATATCTTGGTACCAGTATTAATACAACTGACCTAAATTCTACATAAACAATCTACAAGATATAATATACCTGAATGTTTCTCTTACCTTCACTTGGCGCAGTTTGCTGAATTCCAGGCAACTGAAGATGGAGACTTTCGAGGACCACTTGCTTTTCTTTCTCCGGGCACGAATACCCTACCCCACCTCCACCCCCTCCTCCTCCTCCCCCTCCTTCCTCCGTGCCCCCTTTGACTTCAATGATCGTGGCATCTTCCTGCCCGATAATGCCCTCGTCTCCAGTGGCAGATGCCTCGCCTTCTGGAGCCAGTTTCTTCGTCATCCAGTGGCGTCTTAGGCGGAAGGAGATGAAGACTCCGACAAAGACTGAAGGAAGAAGGAGATCAAGAGATAAATAAAAATGAAATATATTCGTAATAATACAGAAATCAATTTTTGTCTCTAATTTCTGTTTATATTAATGTGACGTTATATTGCTTAACAATGAAGGATTCATTTTTTTTATTCTCTATCAGTGGCAATAGAGATTATCTTTAATTATCACTTGTTGTGAAAAGTCTCATAATATTACAAATGGTTTTCTTATTAACTGTAATGTATACGAAAAGTGAATACGTAATAATGTAGAATTTTATTTTTCTACCAGGACCTTCAGTGAATGTGAAAATTGATTATCTACAAGACTAAATTGTGTGTTCATATGTACATACATGTAACAATATAACTTATTCTTTTATCTAATTTTTGTGAACATAGAAATAAGTAACTACAAAATTGATGAAAAAAATGCTGATCTACAAAGAGTAATTGTGTGCTCATATGTACATTCATGTCACAATATAACTTTGTTTATCTAGTTTTTGTGAACATAAAAAGTAAGAAAATACGAAATTAATGAAAAAATTAAATTATATATATAATATCTTTATAATATATTATATATATATATATATATTATATATTATATATAATATATATATATGAAAACGCTAAAAAATTCGTAGCAAACATTTTGTGAACATGAGAAAAGTAAAATACGAAATTGATTTTAAAAAATGTTGTATATATGAAAAAGCGTAACAATACGTAGCACACACACACACACACACACACACATAAATTCCCAGCTTGCTTCCACACTATTTCCTCTGTATACATATAAAAAACTCGCTCTTATAACAATGCAAATTTGAAGCGCTGAAAAAAAACCGCATTCACACCAAAAGCAAATCTGGCTTCAGGAATGACTTTGCCATAAGCGAGGGCACAAAACTTCGTGAAGCTAAGTGGACTATGCAAATCACACTCACACAAAGAGGAGACAAAAACCTTCCCCCTCCCCCCCCAAAGAAAAAAATGATTACCAAAGAGCAGTAGGGACAGAGTTACGGCAGCGATTGCTGTCGGAGCGGCGAGTGGGTGCGCTTGGGAATGGTGATTGTTCCACTGGCAATATTCCCCGGCGTAACTCGGTCCGCAGACGCAATGGAATCCTGGATTCGCGTTGTAGCAGGAGCCTCCATGAAGACAGGGTCCCCACAGGCATTCGTCGATGTCCTCGCAAGTTCGGCCCGACAGGTGGCGCCCCTCGCCACAACTGGTGCGGGATTTTGGGCGGAGTGAACGAATGAACATTCAAGGGCGTTGATGAGCAAAGGCAGTTTTATATAAATAGAATAATTTAGATTAAAAGGTTATTGATAAAATAAAAATTTCTGTGAATGCAAACAAAGGTAGTTTTTCAAAGATCTAAAGGTTATTTGATAAATCAGCGCTTTTTGTGAATGTGTTGACTTGAATTGTTTGATTGGTGCTGATAAAAATTATGATTAAAAACTCGTGTTTATAGATTTTTTTATCTTTTAGAGTATATCTGAATATTATTATCAGATATATGTATATATATATTATCTATATATATATATATATATATATACATATATATTATATATATATATATATATATATGATATATATTTATATATATATATATATATATATATATATATGCCATATATATATATATATATATATATATCTATATATATATATATATATATATATATATATATTTATTATATATATATATTAATATATTATACATATATATAGTATATATATATATATATATGCTATATATATATATATATATATATATATATATATATATATATATATATATATATACGAATATACTGCAGACCATAAATTCAATAGGAGTATGTACAGATTGGGTAACCTCCAATTTTAAACTCTATAGCTGAATTCTTAAAAAAACAAATTTACCTGCAGATGGGTCTTCCCCAATTGTTGCTGCAAGAGAGAGGGGCGGCGCATGCAATATCTTGGCAGGCGTCTCTGGATTTGCAACCGGACTCGATCCTTTTGAAAGTTAGTATCTCAGCCCAGCTCGTTCTGTTTAGCGTCGGTGCCAGAGGGAGCGGACGGCCGGATATTCGAAGATCGTCAAGACACGCTGTTGCGGACAAATGAAGCGAAGTCTAAATGAAAGATCGGCATTTAAAATAGGAATGTTTAAGCAAATGCCCCTCTGGAATGACCAGTAAATATCTTCATTCCGAAGAACATTTATTTTTTTGGAAAATGTCTTGAATGGAATTAGACAATAAGAAGAAAGTCTGTTTATTTTGGGAAAAATATCTTGAAATCTATTGGACCCTACCAACAAAGCCTATTTTGGGGGAAATGTCCTAAAATGTATTGGATTCATAAAAAGTCTTTTTATTTTGGAAAAATATCTTAAAATATATTGGATTTAAAAGAACAGTCTATCTATTTTGGGGAAAATATCTGAAAATGTATTGGATTCACAGGAACAAAGTCTATCTATTTTGGGAAAAATGTCATAAAATGTATTGGATTCATAAGAACAAAGTTTATTTACTTTGGGAAAAATATTTTGAAATAAACAGGATTCATAAGAACAAAGACTATTTATTTTGAGAAATATATCTTAAAATGTATTGGATTCATAGGGACAAAGTCTATTTATTTTGGGAAAAATCTGAAAATATGCTAGACTGTAAGAATAATATTTGTTCTTAAACTCCAATAACTTTTCAGATATTTTTCCTTGAACAAGTAGTCTAATAAAGACTTTATTTTGGGAAATATGTCCGAATATATTAGGCCATAAAACAAATACTATTTTTCATACATCTGAAAATGTATTGGACTTGTAAAAACAAAGACTACTTTTTGGAGGAAACATATCTGAAAATATGTTGGACAAAGACAACTTATCATGGGAAAAATGTCTGAAAATTTACGGGATGCTAAAATCAAAGACTATTTATTCTGAGGAAAAAATATCTGAAAATGTACTGTACTGTTAAGAAGAAAGCATATTTATTTTCGGGAAAATATCTGAAAATGTATAGGATCCTAAGAATCACTGTTTATCTTGGGAAAACATATATGAAAATGTATAGAATTCTAAGAATCAGACGATTCATTCCGGAAAAAGTATCTGAAAATGTGTTGCACCGTAAGAACAAAGACTATTTAAGGGAAAAATATCTGAAAATATTTAAAACAACTTACTTCCCTCCAAGTCATCACCATCTTGTCTGAGTCCTTCATCTCTAAGATCAGGGCCCTCTCCCACTGTAACACCACTAAGCTGGTCAATTACAAACGGCAGAGGCAGACTGCTCAAACCATCAAATTCTTGTTGGTATCCTTCACCGAGCGGATGGTGATTTGAAAGAGATGGTAAGGAAGTATTTTGCCTGATTCCGTCTCCGTCATCGACACTTATCATCATATTCCGGCCCTGGCACTCTGCCCTGAGGGTATGCCACAATCCGTCGCCGAGAGGACGTCCACTTATGCAGACTGACTCCGTGGGAATGTCTGAATGTCTCATAGAGGCACAGGCGATTCCAGACTGTAACTGGAATTTATTTCATGGAAAGAAATGATGTGGAATATTGAGGAACTGAGAAAACAAGTAGAATAACTGATTGCTTTAAAATAATTCCTGAAATAATCAAATAGAATAACTGCTTCCTATAGACAATGTCTTGAAGTAATTAGATGGACTAATTGCTTGTCATAGAATACTTCCTGGAAACTCATTTGCAAATTCTTTCATTTTATCTTACTATCACTAATAAGAGACTCATTAAGCAAGATACAGTTTCTTATGGGCGTATTAACTATTTTGAATGTCTCTTCTTGACTATGAGCCATGGAAAATCTCAAAAAACATTTACTCACTCGTAGTGAAAAGCTAGCAGCGTTAATTTTAGATCCTAAATGAAGGATAGGACCAGACTTTCCCCCCCTGGTCCTTATTCGTACTTGGACGCTGACGCTTCTTGATGAAGGCGTGAACGACAAGACCAATTTCACGTACGACTTAGACCCCAGTCTAGCCGGGACTGTGCGTCTGTTACACTTAGGGCCAGTCCATCCTGGATCACAGTGACACTCTGGTGTACTTAGACCCCCAAGGCAAGTTCCTCTGACTCCACAAGCACCCAAGCCATAGGAACAAGAGGCCTCTTGTGGCAGACACCCTGCCACACTGTCTTTGCTCAGAGCAGGTTCGCCCAAATCCATCAGCTGTAATGGAACTAAGAGCTAGTTACCCTTTGTCCTTTTCCCCAGCCTCCTAAGTAGAGGTGGTAGTTAATGATATTTATTACCACTGTATGTAATGCCATAAAACTTAAAATAGGAAAGTAGACCATTCATCAAGAAATGCTAAGCTCTCAGCTCAGTAACTGATTACAAAAGACTGGGATAAAGTTTTCCCACACGATAATAACAGTGAAGAAGTTAAAATGAGGGAGATAGACATTCATCACACAAAGGTTGGCTCTTAGCTCACTAACTGCAAGTCAAGTATCAAATTGATATAATAGCTATGTAGAAAGTTAATAATCGTTGAAAGATATTGGATCTGCAAAAATAACCCTTGCCTCAGTACTCTCTTTAGATTAGAAGTTTTCTGCCTGATATAATAGCAATGCAGAAACTTACTGATCTTTGGAATAGATTGCATTTGCAAAAGTAATCTAACATCTCTGATTTCACTTATGTTTAGGGACGTTAGTATTAGGTATTCCTAAAGCAGAAAGCCCTTACCTCACCTGACCATTTATAACCAGGTGCGAGAGGCATCCATCCAGTGGCTGAGAGATGGGAGCCTCCTTCCAGCCATGGTCTTCTGAGGTGGGGCGTCTATGGGCCAATCCCCCGATCTGAATAGGAGAGCCACTGAACCACAACTCTGAATCATTGGGATCTCTCCACTGTGCCCAAGTAACACTCTGAGAGTCCTTCACGTTGTTGTTGTTGTTGACGTCCAATTCTCCACTTAATTGGTCCACCATGAGGGAGGCGCCCTATCAGAAATTAAAGGTTTGTTAGTGATTAGCATGACTAATCCTATACTGACTTGGCAGCCAGAATTTTAAGTGGATGTTTGCAAGAGGCTGTTGCTCAGTTATTACCACTCATAGGACATTGCCTCAAGAAGGTCTCCTAGTCAGGAATCCTCAACTAACCTGATCATCGAGCCTCGTATGTATGCTATGCCACTCCCCATCATTGACACTCCTCTCCACCTGCAACTTGAGTGGCGCTGCTCCACCATCTATCACCATCTGCACCTTGCCCTCAACCAGCTGCAGAGCGAGTAATGGCGTAGGAGTAGAAAGAGGGCTTTGAGAATAAGTGAACGAGTGGACCAGCGTAGAGAAGGAGAGCTTCCTGCTTCCTCGTGAGGACTCGAAAGGATATTGTGGTGGGTATGCAAGATGGCAGAGGCTGGATCCACGCAAATCCTGAGCCTCTGAAGGTTCGAGTGAGGACTTTGCACTGGTAACCCCAGGACCCACCTGGGCACACACACCTGGAGTTGATGGAAGGTCATTTGGTAGCCTTTTGAAAATGTAGTACAGTGAAGTAATGGCATTTTTTCAAAATAATGTCTATCTTTCCTGAAACTTGTCAAGTTCTAAGAACGAAATTATCAGAATCTTGTTGTGGTCTAATTTGCTAAGTAAACTAAAAACAGAATCTATATATGTATCTAATCTACTAAGTAAACTAAAACGCTAAATTCGTCTTGGAATTATGAATCCACACACACACATACAGAACATAAGCCTACTATATACATTCTTCAAAATACAAAACCAGCACAGTGAAAGCTAAAACTATCATACACAGTAATATAACAAATAAACCAAACAAAAACTTCTTTCAGTTTTCTTCTGACGATTGAAAAAGAAACCCACAAGTTACAAATTGAATTTGTGGGTTTCTTTTTCAATAACAAATAAAGCTAAAATCATCATACGAACTAACATAACATCTCACCTGTTACCATTCACAGTCTTGATGCACCTTCCCCCGTTAAGACATGACGCAGGAGTACACGTCTCTGGCTCGTGCGAGCCGCAGTGTGGAGCTCTGGTGAGCCGCGGCGTCACTAGGGAAGTCATGTTCGCGTCCACTACCTGATTGTTGGGTTGAGCGGTTGCCAGCATGTAGGAAGAGTTTGAAACAATGATACACATATTTTAATGTTATGTTAGATCAACCAGTTTCTTTTCCTTTGGACAACTGTACGTAAAACTTCGAACTTTTTTCTGCTCTAGATGTTACCAGTATCGCATGGGGAGTTTGAAATTGAGATAAATATTCTAATATTGTTATAGATTAATAATTTTTTTTAATGTTCTACACCAAACGACAGTAGAGAATTATAAAGTTGTTTCGAGATTTCAAAAACATATTAAAACTAAAAGAAAATGCTGGTCTTTGTTGGGTTGTTTTCTTTATAAAGAAAATGACATAATTAAAAAAATCCTAATCTACTCTTATTTTTGTGATATGTACAATATTTCATTACAAGAACGCTATTTTTGAATCATGTACTGTTCTACCTGTAATTGTAAGTTAATTTTTCATCCTTGATTTTTTTTTGCAAGCGTTAATACCCGCAAAATAATTTGACTTTCAATCTGTTTATTTATTTATATATTTATTTATTTATGTGTTTGTTTGTTTGTTTATTTGCTTTTGGTAATGTAGTAGCGTTGGAAGTACTCAAGAAATTACATTAACAATTACATCTTCATAGAATACTTTATTTCCATAAACTTATTGTAATATTCTATTACGTTGCTCATTTATCAACATAATTCTTTGCGCATAATTCCACAGCCCTACTGTATATATGGAAGAGTTTCTTCAGTACATATATCAAATCATAAAACTCCAATTAAATAACAGTGAATGCATCAAGAATCTGTCCACTAAAAGCGCTGGAATTTCCCATGGACTAGGAATCAAACAGGAATAGATTAAATCTCATAAAATAAGACCTGACCGAATTTCCATAGCCCCGCCTTCCCAATATCCACATTATTTATGGGGCAATTTATATTGTGCTTCAAGAATAGGGCGTCAATTACCATTTAAATGAGATGTCGTAATTTACTTTGTCATTTAAAAAAAGTGTAAGAGTTAATTCCTTCATTTCATTGGGGGTCGTTTCTATTCTAGGGTCGTTCATAATAGAATTGTCAGATAATATATAATATTATATTTTTTCACTATTAATTCTGGTTCTGATATATGTGTTGTAATTGTCCTTTACCTCAAGAATCGAATGTCATTAATGGTGGTTATTATTCGGATTGGGGCGATGAGGTACTTTGCCTAAGAGCATAAGAAATAAATACTAAAGCATTTAAAATAACACATTTCTTTAAATGTGATACAAACATACACTAGCACATTTATATGTGTATATGTATGTAATGTATGTATGTATATATATATATATATATATATATATATATATATATAATATATATATATATATATATATATATATATATATATATATATATATTACACACAATTTATACAAAGGGGATAAATTCTATGTGGCCTTGAAATATATTTCAAGACGTGTTTGTATTATTTCGTCAATTGATAAAAATTACCCAGTAAATCTGGTATATTGAAAATCGACAAAAGGGGTTTTGATTTCAGTTTAAATGAGATGTCACTTATATTTTGATACGTTTGTATCTACGAATTAATAATTTTTTGTAGCGTTTATTCTTTAGTCTTTTCAGTGCCATTCTATCTCTTTCTTGAACGAATACATTCAAGCCCTCTAGGCCTGTAAAAATATTTCTTTTTACGATGCTATTCTGGTAAACTTTATATTAAAAAATCACGTATTCCAGACCATTAAGAGTTTTTCTTTTTAAAATGTTAACCTGATAAACATTATATTAAAAACCAAGTATTCCAGACCATTAAAAGTTTTTCATTTTACGTACAATGTTAATCTGGTAAATTTTCAAAAAAGAAGAAAAAAAAACAAGCCTACCAGACCAATAAAACAAAATTTTTTTTTTTTTTTTTTTTATAATGTTAATCTGGTATGGTAAAGTTTAAATAAAAAACAAGCCTTCCAGATCATAAAAACCAAATCTTTTTACAATGTTAATCTGGTAAATTTTTTATAAAAAAATTTAAAAAAACAAGCCTTCCAGACCATAAAAACCAATTCCTTTCACAATGTCAGTCTGGTAAACCTTAAATAAGAAAAAAGCAAGCTTTCCAGGCCATAAAACCAAAGCTTTTCACAATATCAATCTGCTAAACTTTAAATTAAAAAAAAAAAGCAAGCCTTCCAGATCATAAAAACATATTTCTATTAAACTGTACATAAAAAAACACCACTCGCCAAACGAGATCAATTCGGTGGTTATCATCCTGCGTCAGCAAATGAGCAGCAATTACCCAATTACGGGGCCTCTAATTCTTGAAACCTGATGAATTACGTTAATGGCCTTTCTTTGATGTCCGGCAGCTTTGATTCTATATTAAAGGCCTCCTGAATTAGTCGTTCTCAAAAATGCTGTGAAGTTATACTGCCTAATGACTTCATGGAATCATGAGAGAAGTCATAAGCTTGCAAAAGGACACTTCGAGTCGAAAAACACTTGAGATTAAGGGTTTTTTTTTATGTTGCATCGAGGTATTGCCCTGACAATCATACTTCATGATTCGTTAGGTAGTTTGTCCATAAGGGTCCTTACACTATAGTTATTAAAAATGATAAAATAAAATATATGGAAAACTTCGAAAGAAAAATACCTGGAATTTTAGACAACTGACATATTTAATTGTCCATTATCGTGCTGGCCATTTCAAAGGTGGCATAAAATGCTTTAGGTACAATTACGGTACATGGGAATAAGTTACACATTTCTTAACTGTATTTTCGTCAGAGAGAGAGAGAGAGAGAGAGAGAGAGAGAGAGAGAGAGGTATGGGGAACTTAGAGAGGCGAACAACTACAATTTTAGACAATTGACAGATAACAGCGCTTCATAATATTAACCTCAACTGTCTAATCTTGTGACGTCGGGTGCAACAGAGAGAGAGAGAGAGAGAGAGAGAGAGAGAGAGAGAGAGAGAGAGAGAGAGAGATTCATTACCATTGTTAATCTGTTAATGAGCGTACTGACATCTCACTAAATTATGCTCATTCAATTTGATTTTTTTCAATTCTCGTCTGGTAAATGATTTAATGTTCTCTATGAATGGCAGATTGGGGACTATTTCATAAATAGGTTTAAAAAGATCGTTTCTCTCTTAAACCAACTGGAAATTTATAAATTTAATTCCATTAGACGAAGACACTAATGTTTTCTTAACACCGGTATAATAATCAGCTACCTTTTTTATCTATCTAATGAATTTAATTTCATTCCTTATCAGTAAAAAGTCATCCACACCGTAGTCTTCCTTTAATTAGGATTATTTATCTTGCAATTAATGGTGAAGAATATTCTATAAATGTAAACTAGCTGAAGGATAAATAACCATATTATTCATTGCAAAACAAAATTTACAAGAGAAAAAATCATTTGCCTACACCGTACTCTTCTTTTAAGGGTAGTCTCCACTTAGGAGGGGTGCTGATCGTAAAAATATTTGCCAAAAATACACTAATCAAGGCAGGCTAATGAAATTTTCAGGTATTATTAGCACTATAATAACGCATATTCTCTGAGAGTTTCATCATCCTACAGGGAAAATAAATGATTTTATGAAAAAAAATGTAAAATTCAGTGTCTCTTGTACAAGGGACACTGGTGGTCGGTGAGAAAACTACAGTCTTGAATAGAAAGTCGGTCTGACAGAATGTTGGTATATCCACCTGGAACATGCACATAAAGTATTATCAAAATAGAACAGTAAATAAGCATGTAATTACAAAAAAAAGAGCAACAACTTCAGCGAAAGCCTCGCCGATAAATATGCAAATCGCAAATATTATAGTTTATCTCTCAAAAATTGGTCGATGTCGTTTACTACGTTTTCTCAGAGTAGTTTCATCACAGAAAACAACTTTAGGGGTATCTAAACTAATTTTTCAAGTTTCTTGTCCTCAGAAAAAATCGCTTTTTCTCTGGTTTGGTTTTTTTCGGGAAGGGGGGGTGTTATTTCTTTGATTGTCCTAAATAATATAATTTTTAGATGTTTTAGGCTATCAAGTGACATAATAACAACAAACTCTCAAAAGGTTTTGTCCCTAAATCGAGGTTTGAATTTTCTCTGAATATTTCTTCCTAGCTATTATCTCATTTATCGGCAAGGCTTTCGCTGAACTTGTTGCTATTTTTTTGTTAATACGTGCTTATATACTGTTCTATTTTGATAATATTTTATGTGCATGTTCCAGGGGGATATACCAACATGCCTAGAGACCGAATTTCAATTCAAGACTGTAGTTTTTCACCGATCACCAAATATCCTTTACTACTTGTGTCACTGAGTTTCACATTTTTTTTTTAATAAAATCATTTATTTTCCCTGTAGGATGATAAAACTCACAGAGAATATGCATTATTATAGTGCTAATAATGCCTGATAATTTCATTAGCCTGTCTTGATTAGTGTATTTTTGGCAAATATTTTTACGATCGGCCCCCCTGCAAAGTGAGGAGCCTTAATTAGGATGATTTACTTGGAGAATATTCTATAAATATAAACCAGCTGAAGGATGAATAATTATGTTATTCATCCCAGAACGCAAATTTACAAGAAAAAATCATCTGCCCTACACTGTAGCCTTCTCTTAATTAGAATGATTTATGTTGCAATTAATTTTGGCGAATGTTCTATAAATGTAAACTAAATGAAGAATGAATAATATTATTATTCATCCCAGAACGAAAATTATTTATAGACAAAAAATCATCTTCCCCACACCGTAGTCTTCTATTAATTAAGATGATTCATCTTTAGGATGATTCATCTTGCAATTAATGGTGCAGAATGCTCTATAAAAGTAAACTAGCTGAAGGATTGAAAAATATTATTCATCCCGAACGAAAATGTATAAGACAAAAAGAAATCACCTGATTATGACTGGCAACGTCAAGCATTTATTAAGGATACACGAATGTTTACCAAACGCAACACGCCACCCAAAAAAATTTAGATGGCTGTTAGCTATAAAAAAAAAAATAAAAAAAATATAATAAAAAAAAAAATAAATAAAAAAGCGCTCTAAAACAACAACCCCCAACTCTACCTGAAGGGGCAGTGAGATGGAAGCCCTCGAAGCCGCTGAGGATGGGTCGAGGGGGTCCACCAGCACAGGGAAAGAGGAATCGAAACCGACTGTCGACGGCTCCTCTATGCCCAGGTCCTCTTTGTTACCTGCTCGTTTGCTCACCACACCTGTGTGAGGGTTCTCCACTCGGACTGTCAGGTTCGTTGATTTTTCCAGCTGGAGGGAGTGAAACGTTGTGGTATTATTATTATTATTATTATTATTATTATTATTATTATTATTATTATTATTATTATTATTATTATTAGTTACTGGAAGTGTCAATAGTATCGTATCTGTTATGTGAATAATTATTATTTTAAGAATAACGAAGTCAGTGTCACTGGGTAAAAAGATATTATTAGTTATTCAGAAGATGACCCTTAATCATTATTAGTCATTTATTATTCAGAAAAGGGACTGGGTAAAAATATATTATTATTATTATTATTATTATTATTATTATTATTATTATTATTATTATTATTATTATTATTATTATTATTCAGATGAACCCTAATCTTTATTTATTTATTATTATTATTATAATTATATTATATTATTATTATTCAGAAAGGGAATTTATTTATTATTACTATTATTATTCAGAAAAGATGAACCTTAACCATTATTAGTATTATCATTATTCAAAAAGGACTTCA
>NC_087201.1:164972599-164997599 GCF_015104395.2 Macrobrachium nipponense
ATATGTGTGTGTGTATCCAATGAAGCACGAAGGAAAATGTACTTGAGAATATCTTTACATCCACTGTAGAAAGGTAAGTGAAACAGGGACTTGGAACAGGTATACTTTCGTAGTATATTCTACTGTACACAGATACACTTTGTTTCAGCTACTATTTGCCATTAGAAATTATTCCCCAGGAGAATTTTCAAAAATGACAGGCAGGTATTAAATTTATTTTTTGGAATTATATTGTGAATAAAAAGAAATACATCATTCTCACATCGCTTACTTTAGCATTAGTATCCGACAACGCTTATCGCTGCTAAAGATAAAGTTATTTGGTTTAGGTAAGTGGATGATATCTTCTGTATTTGGCCAGTTCACAAAAACCTCCAGGAATTCCTTAATAATCTCAATAATTTAGTCCTTCTATAAAATTTACTGTAGAGGAAGAAAGAAATTGTAATTTGAATTTTCTTGATGTAACTGTCCATAGAAATGATAGAAATTTCACCTTTTCAGTCTTTCGAAAATCAAACTAATATTGCCTCTTTTGTTCATTACTACTCCAATCACCATCAAAATGTTAAATTCTCTGTTTTTCGGGATGTTCCTAAGGGCTTTACGTGTCTGTAGCCCGCAGTTTATTGACGCTGAAATTAAAACTATTTATGATATTGCATTGAAACTTAAATACCAAGGACTTTGTAGATGTGGCATGGAAAAGAGCTAGAAAAACATTTTATTCAACTAATGACAAACTTGAATTTAGTAAGCATAACATTCTAAAATTACCTTATGATGAAAGGTTTTTAGATCATTCCTAGAATTTTAAGCTTTTTAACATAAATGTTGTTTTCAGTAATATTTATGTCAAGAGCTTAGTAATCAAAAATTCTCCTAAAGATCTTCCAGGCTGCATATATGAAATCTCCTTGCAAAAAGTGTGATAAAGTCTATTACGGACAGACCGGCAAATCTCTTTCACAGCGTCTCAAGCAACATCAATATTCTGTGAGAACTGGGCCAAATATGAATGCATTATTTGTACATATGAGATTTAGACCATTCTATTAACTGGAGTCAGCAAGAGCCTTAGTCCCATGTAATGACACAGTTTTAAAAGGAATATCATTGAATCTTGTTTTATCAAATCAAATAATAGAAATGTTCTAAATTAAGTCTTGGTTTATTTAAACTTGATGCTTTCATAATGAAAAAAGTTGTAGATAAATATAAGCAACAAAATTAATATATTAAGTTTTTACATGTTTGATTGTAAAGATACTTTGTAATTTCGGTTAGGGTCAGAATCTGTTTAAGTTTGTGACCGTGTGATATCCGATAATCCTGGATTATCCCTTTAATTTTTACCCTTTTGATAATTAACCATCTGGTAGTTCCTGATCTTGTTTTGTACCTGAGGCTTCCTCTCCAATTGTACTTTAGTAGCTCCTTGACGATGTCTGAATAAAGACGAAAGCGCTTGGATTTCTGACTATCATTTTCCAGTGGTATTCGCTTATATATATATATATATATATATATATATATATATATATATATATATATATATATATATATGTGTGTGTGTGTGTGTGTGTGTCTATATATATATATATATATATATATATATATATATATATATATATATATATATATATATACACATTTCTTTCAATTATTTAAAAGCGTGACATTTAAAGTGAAAGATGGTAATAATTATTTTCAATGTGTTTTTTTTATTACTTACTAATCGTTTGCCCTGTCTCATCATCGATGGAAACCATCAATGCAATATTAAAACATAGCTTTGCAACGATTTAACATGAATTGAAAAATATACAAAATTCTGAAAAAAATTGGTAATTTAAGATTAATTACATTAATGATGAAGTTACCCAGAATTATTTTCCCCCTTGATTTATCATAAACAAAAGACTGATAATCTAATCAAATAGTTTTTATCAGTTCATAATAGATTCCCATTTTCTGTGAAATCGACCTTTCTCGTCATTGATAAGTTATTATGGGACATAAGAATAAACATAACATGACTCCAAGTTACGTATACCTAAAAGAATCCTGTCTTACAAGATTCTTAAGAACCTTTGTGGCAGATTCTTTTCCATCCGGAATTATTACAATTAGCATCTGGTTAATATCAACAATGGTTTAATATTCGTTCATCTAATAAAAATCAACAATGGTTTAAGATTCGTCCATCTGGTTAATATCAACAATGGTTTAATATTCGTTCATCTATAAAGAAAACAATGGTTTAATATTCGTTCATCTACAAAGAAAACAATGGTTTAATATTCGTTCATCTATAAACAAAACAATGGTTTAATATTCGTTCATCTAGTAACTATCAAAATGGTTTAATATCCGTTCATCTAGGAAATATAAACAATTTTTTTATGTTCGTCCATCTAGGAAATATACAATTTTTTTTATGTTCGTCCATCTAGGAAATATAAACAATGGTTTAATAATTAAGGCCATCTAGTAAATATCAACAATGGTTTAATACAACAAGGGTTTTGTTGCTTAATTTTAATATCCATCTAGTAAATATCAACAATGGTTTAATATACTTTCATTTAATGAATATCAACATTTGTTTGATATTCGTCCATCTAGTAAATATAAACAATGGTTTAATATTTCCATCTGTGATATCAACAATGGTTTAATATACTTTCATTTAATGAATATCAACATTTGTTTGATATTCGTCCATCTAGTAAATATAAACAATGGTTTAATATTCGTCCATCTAGTAGATATAAACAATGGTTTAATATTTCGTATCAACATGTTTGAATATTCGTCACTAGTAATATATGATGTAATATCATTCATAATGGTTTAATATACAATGGTAAAATATCAAGTCCATACTAGTAAAGATAAACAATGGTTTAATATTCGTTCATCTAGTAAATATCAACAATGGTTTAATTTTCGTTCATATAGTAAATATAGACAATGGTTTAATATTCGTCCATCTTGTAATTATCAAAATGGTTTAATATCCGTTCCTCTAGTAAGTATCAACAATGGTTTAATAATCATTCATCTATAAACAAAACAATGTTTTAATATGCGTTTATCTAATGAATATCAACATTTGTTTAATATTCGTCCATCAAGCTTTTCAAAGTTTTAAACAGCTGCGTGATTCTGAAGCTTCTAAATCACTTGCAAATTGAACATTGATTGCAGCTTTATTGACGATCAATTAGCCGACAGAAGTCATTTTGTTAAAACAACTTTATTTTTTTAATGAGTGACCTTTTCAAGAGCAGTGATGAGTTGTATATGTATTACTAAATTTAAATTGTTTTCATTGGTGCCGTTTCTAATAATTTTGGGTTTTTGAAAAATATACCCATTGTACCAAACGCATCCCCCCACCCCATATCCCTCCTAGAATCCTCACCAATATGGACATGTACCCGCTGAAAATACACACGGATATACATACAACTACATAAAACCACTAGTATGCGGGGCTAACTTAAAACACGTATTTACTGACTGACAAAAACAAAGATTCCTTACGTCTGAAATACTGTATGGAAAATAAGCAAATGTAATTTTCTCAGAATGAAAGTCAGCTCTCGAAATGTAATTCTACGGTCTTAAAACAAATCACACTATATGATGAATTGTTCAATATACAATGAATAAAAAATAAGGAAAAAAAATGAGCAACCTCTTAAGAAATTTCTACTTATTTTTTTTCTGGTAAAGTTGTAAATCCAATCCTCGGAAGTACCTACTTTCCCAGCTTCTTGTAGGTGGCTATATATTACAAATACAGTGTAGAAACGTTCGTTTTATCACAATATACGATGTAAAGGGCAAAAGTATCATTTCTCTACTTTTGGCAGCCTGCCATAATCTTGTAACTTTAGCCGTTGATTTTCATGGCCGTACCCCCGTAATCCAATAGCTATCGTTTCACTTTTCTCAGTTTTACCACTGTTATATCCTGACGTCTCTCTCTCTCTCTCTCTCTCTCTCTCTCTCTCTCTCTCTCTCTCTCTTCCAGCAAAAATCCTTCGGCCCCCGATCAACGCAGGAATACATTAAACCAAGGTTTCTAATCCCACGCAAAACGAACATACATCTGTATTCGTGCGTTTGAGGCCCGATCGTGTAACTGAATCGTTAGCTAAGCGATGGAGAAGGAAAGAATTCCAGTACTGCCAATAGCAAACTTACCATTCCTTTCATTCTAGACCAATAGAAATTCACGTTCCCCCATTCCAAGTCATAGAGGTACTGAGGCTTGTAAAGAAAATACTCGACTGGATGGTTCAAAACGCTCTGGAAGCCCTGGATTCTGGAACTCTTTGAACATGAAGAGAAGACCTGGAATCGCCTGTGGATGGCAAATATGTGACGGTTAACGGTTCTCTAAGAGCGACACTCGTTAGAAGGACTTTGGAGACATTGATATTCCTGTTGTAACGTCATGAGAGATGGTTGCTGCCAGTCTTAGAGTACAGAGCAAGAACAGAATACAGAACTAAGGGCAACAGGCCAAGCGCTGGGGTCTTAGAGTAACATGTTCCCATGTAGATTTTGTTAAGCAGTTCTGTAACATGCAGACCACCATAGAAAAGTTATTTCTTGGAAAATTATTACCTTAATCGTTATACATAATTGAAAGTGTATTTATAGACCACTTTCCTCAACCGTTAGATAGATTCTACGTCATTTTATTATATTCATTACCGTCGAAAGGGTCCAGTGGGGAATATATCTGAGTGACGTATCTCTACATATGAGACGAGGTCTGGTTCGGTCCGGAAAGATAAATTCCACCTGAAAATTAGTTATTTTGAACGTGTTAGATGTCAGTAATCTTATTTCATTAAAGGTAAATATTATAGAATGATATATATGTATATTCCTAGGATTCAGGTATTATCTTTCGTATGTGGTATGTTATCATTGTTTCCAAGAGGAAAGAAACTGAGGTTTTATATCCCAAACTGCCAACTCATATATTCAAAGCTGCATGAATTTCTTTCCAAGCAACTGATTTACAGAATTTTCAACCCGATATTCTAACCGACGTTCCTGATATCGTGAGTGACACACTGGACAGTCGATGGTTATTATTTAAAAGGTCAAAGGGTTAGAAGTTTTATATCACCGGAAATATTTCATATTCTTTTTACATTTCGTTGTTTGTCACACTAACTTTTATTCGGGGAAACTGCCTTTTTTTATCAAGGTAGAAATATCTGAAATATCTGAAATAAATGGCAGTCTAAATTTTTTTGACTGACAGACGAATTTGAATCAAAATGCTAATATTAAAAATGCTGTATTCTTCAATTATATATTTTCATATTATGAAGTAGTTTTATTATGCAGCGGTGGATGACTGGATTGGGGAAAAGGTTCAAGGTGAATTTTTAAATAAACTTTTATGTTTTAATATTTTGGAAAATGTTTTGGAGTTGTTATGAAAATGTAATACATAAATCTAGTATTATATATCCACCTGTTTGAATTTCATAGCGATTTTTGAAGTTGATCAACTGTAAAAGTATAATCCACAAACAATAAAAATATGAATCCATTTCTTAACATTTTAGAAAAATGCTGAAGTTGTTCAATTGTTAAAGTAAAATTTATAAACAATAAAAATATGATTCCATTTCTTAACATTTTAGAAATATTTTTGAAATTGTTCAATTGTTAAAGTAAAATCTATAAACGACAGAAATATGATTCAATTTGTTAACATCAATTTGTGGAAGATGTTCAACTGTAAAAGAATAATTCGTAAACAATAAATATTTGATTCCATTTGCTTGCAATTTAGATCAAAACTTATATAGTTTTTTCTATTTGAAAAGTATCATTCAAAAACAGTAAAAGTATGAATCAATTTGTGAGCATTTTAGACTAACTGTATGTATGTATGTATGTATGTATGTATGTATGTATGTATGTATGTATGTATGTATGTATGTATGTATGTATGTATGTATATGAGTATAGAATATAGTATACTAGAATATAAGGTATTACGAATCTACCCTAATTCTGGTAGGAAGATAGCTCTCTGTGAGCCATCTCCTTTACTAGACCAGAACGGAAGACGTATAATGATAAAGAATGCATAATTTAAAAATGTTGTCAGTAAGGAAAACAATTCTAAAAAAAAAAAAAAAAACAAAAAAAAAAAAAAAAAAAAAAAACAGCAATTTCCGCTGTCTTGTGCATTCATCACTATTATCCTGTGTTCTCGAAACTCATAAGATAGACATGTCTTGATGTCTGTTTGTAATCGATTCACCTTTCCAGTGGCGAGTTAACCAGAGCTTTAGTCTTAGAGGTAAAATTAGGTTTCTTTTAAAAAGATGAATCATTTATGTCCCATACAAATTAATCATACTCGATAGAGGGGAATCGTGATTTTATAAGGATAAACTTGAGAAGGTACCACTAATATGTTGTTTTTAACTTTTCGCTAAGAAAAACATTCTAAATAGTTTGATTGCTTAGGCCAATGAATAATAATAATAATAATAATAATAATAATAATAATAATAATAATAATAATAATAATAATAATAATAATAATAATAATAATAATAATAATAATAATAATATCGTGACGTTGACTGACAAAATCAAGAAGAAAGTATCACTCATTGACGTCGCAATACCATGGGACACCAGAGTTGAAGAGAAAGAAAGTGGAAAAAATGGATAAGTATCAAGACCTGAAAATAGAAATAAGAAGGTTATGGAATATGCCAGTGGAAATTGTACCCATAATCATAGGGACACTAGGCACGACCCCAAGATCCCTGAAAGGAATCTGGAAAAATTAGATGTCGATGTAGCTCCTGGACTCATGCAGAAGAGTGTGATCCTAGAAACAGCGAACATAGTAAGAAAAGTGATGGACTCCTAAGGAGGTAGGATGCAACCCGTAACCACACACTATTCATACCACCCAGTCGAATTGGAGGACTGATAGACAAGAAGAAGAAGAAGAAAAATAATAATAATAATAATAATATTTTCAGATCAGCCTTTGAATCACTAGAAAAGCTTTGAATAAAACTGAGAAAGCTCCATTCAAAAAGCATAATGCCTTTGTATACTTCCAGTCCAAAGCTGCCACTTTCCAGGCAGAAGTTGTTATGAAACTTTGCTCCTTTAGGACACCCACACAGAGAGAGAGAGAGAGAGAGAGAGAGAGAGAGAGAGAGAGAGAGAATTCCATTCCCGGTTTCACAGAAGCTCAAAGCGTTGCTGGAAACAGACCTGGAAGGAGGAGAGTGAAAAAGGGACTCAGGCGCTGGAAAGCATTGCATGCAGAATACACTAAAGAAACAGCAAGGCAAAGGTTCCTTTGACGTTCTGGAAGTAAGAGAAAAATTGGGATCGAGAAACGATAGGTGGTTGATGTTCTTTCTTACTTATTTTCGTTAACTGCCTCCCGTATTTTAGTCCAGATAAATGTGCGTTTGTTTAATACGGCACTTTAGCCGAAGCTCAAATCAGATATTATAGAACCTATTGATAACTGGAATACAAAAATCCTCTTGACGCAAAAATCAATTTTCAGAAATCTTACTATAATGGACGTAATGTCTGTCCGTCCGTCTGTCATTCAATCACGGCCAAACGGTTGGTCCGATGGGCATGAAACTTGGCGGGATTAAAGTGGGGTTTCATCATACCTCCCCCATCCTCCGAAGGGGGTGGGTGTGAGAAGCGATTCCCTGAAAAGGAGCTGGTTATGCCCGTAGATTGCTAGTAATAATAATAATAATAATCATTAAAATTTCATTATTGTTGATGTTGTTATAATAGTTATATATATACGTTTGCACCAAAGATTTTTTATTTATTTATTTATTTTGGTCTATCACAGTCCTCCAATTCGACTGAGTAGTAATTATAGTGTGGGGTTCCAGGTTGCATCCTGCCTCCTTAGGAGTCCATCACTTTTCTTACTAGGAGCAGACTCTTCTGCATGAATCCTGGAGCTACTTCAGCATCTATAGTTTTTCCAGATTCCTTTTCAGGGATCTTAGGATCGTGCCTAGTGTTCCTATGATTATGGGTACAATTTTCACTGGCATATCCCATATCCTTCTTATTTCTATTTTCAGGTCTTGGATTCTTATCAATCTTTTCTCTCTCTTTCTTCTACTCTGGTGTCCCATGGTATTGCGACATCAATGAGTGATACTTTCCTCCTGATTTTATCAATGAACATCACGTCTGGTCTATTTGTACGTATCACCCTATCTGTTCTGATACCATACTCCCACAGGATCTTTGCCTGGTCGTTTTCTATCAGGCCTTCAGGTTGGTGATCGTACCACTTATTACTGCAAGGTATTTGTTGTTTCTTGCACAGGCTCCAGTGGAAGGCTTTTACCACTGAATCATGTTTATTTTTGTACTGTTTCTGAGCAAGTGCTGGACATGCGCTTGCTTTGTGGTTTATGATTTCGTTTTTCATATTGCACTTCCTGCATACAGGTGAGATGTTATATCCATCTATCGTTCTTTGAACATATCTGGTTCTTAGGGTCTGATTTTATGCCGCTGTTGGCATTCCTTCTGTTTCCTTCTTGAGCTCTCCCCTTTGTAGCTATTGTCATGTTTCATCGCTGGCCAGTTCTTTAGTCTGTCTCACGTATTGTCCGTGTACTGGTTTGTTGTGCCAGTCCTCTCTCTTCTGTTTGTCATTCTCCTGTCTCTGTATATTTTTGAGTCTTCGTCTACCCATGCACTCCTTAGTTGCTTGTCTTCACTGGTTTTCAGATATTGCCCCAGTACTCTGCTCTCGATGTTGACGCAGTCCTTTGTGCTTAGGAGCCCTCTCCCTCCTTCCTTTCGTGTTATGTATAGTCTGTATTTGTGGGTGTAGTGCTTTGTTGGATTGTCAAGTATTTCCTAGTTTTTTGGTCAATGCTGCGGAATTCAGCCTTCGTCCACTCCACTACTGCGCTGTATCTGGTTGCTGGTACTACCCATGTGTTTATGGCGTGTCCTTCATTTCTTGGTGTTTTATATCTTCTCCTATTATTCTCAGGTATTTGTATCCTGCCTAATCTGTGTTTGATGCTATTCCCATCTGGTAGCTTTATCCCCTCACTCCTTGTCACTTTGCCTTTTTGTAAGTTAACCATGGCACATTTTTATTTTCCAAACTCTATCCTGATCTCTCCTGGATTATTATTATTATTATTATTATTATTATTATTATTATTATTATTATTATTATTATTATTATTATTATTATTATTACTATAGCTGTTTCAACGGCATTTAATTTATATAGAATCTTCTCAATTTTTCTTATTATCTTTTTCTCGTCAGCATGTAGCTGGTGTATTAGGTTTCCTAAAGACATGTAAAGATTTCATTTGTCTTAGGGTTTGGTTCTTTATCTAACGTGTCGACAGTGCACAGGCAGTCATCTATGAGAGTATAGAGTAAAGTGAATTAAGATACGTTTTACAAGTATTTATAGCAGGCAAGGTCATGCACAATCGTTGGGCGGTTCGGTGAGCAGGGATTTTAATTGGTCGTTGGATGGTAACGAAATCTATCCCTGAGGCGATGAGATCTTCTTGGTCTGGCCGGGGTTATTAGCGTGGGTTGGGTGTTGGTTGGGTTACCCACCTCCTGGGTGGCGTGTAATGCAAGACGTCCAAGTGACATGTCATATGCTCATTCTCCCCACATTCTCTCTCTGCTTCTTCCTCTCTTTCTCTCACTCTTACTCTCTCTTTCTCTCTCACTCTTACTCTCTCTATTCTCTTTAAATATCTCTCTCTCTCTTTGCAAACCCCCGCCATTAAAAAGTCTCTCTCTCTCTCTCCTCTCTCTCTTTCTCCTCGCTCTTCTCTCTCTCTCTCTCTCTCTCTCTCTCTCTCTCTCTCTCTCTCTCTTCTCTCTCTGCAATTAAAGCAGCATACCTACGAAGAAATAAATTACGATATGACAACAGAAAAGCAAATCCCGAAGAGGCTCTACCCAGATCTACACAATGACGGGAAAAGAGGAAAAAATAGACAAGAAAGACAAAATCTGCAACCTTTTGAAAAGAGGGAATTGCAGATTTGGAGAAAGATGTTACTACAAACATCCTAAGGTATGTCAAAACTATGAAATATATGGTAAATGTGCATACTTAGATGGCTATAGGGATGATTGCAGAGATCTGCATCCAAAAATATGTAAAACCTAAAAGAAGGAAAAGGATGTAAGTTCGACAAAAAATGCAAATATATGCACCCTGTAGCCATGAATCATAATCAAATAAATAACCAACCAAGTAATAAAATCCAAAATAAGAAAGAAACAAATAAAGAGAGAAATCAAGAATATCAGGTAAAAGAGAAAAGGGAAAAGCAAACCACCAATGAGTATGCAGAGGTCTGTCAGCAAAAAATTTCAAAGCATCAGTCCGAAATTCTACTCAAGAGATAATAACTGTATTTATTATGCAAGAGGATATTGCAAGAAACGGAGAAAATTGCAGATTCAGACACAAAATGAATAATTATGATGAAGGAAGATCAAATATTATGGAAAAGTTGGATTTTTTAATGTCAGAATTTTCTGGAAATGAAAAAAAGAACAACATACCAGAACAGGAAAGAGACATGGGAAAATCCTTATTACTACCAATATTAAATGAAGGAGAAAACACGCAAACCATCATAGTGATGAATGCGCAGGGTTTAGTTACGAGTAACTCAAAAAGAAAAATAGAGTACTTAGAAGAACTAACCCAAAATGAAAAGAAAATAGATATAATGAATATAGTGAAACCTGGTATTCCCAAGAGACTGGGAATGATGATCAAATAAAGGGTTCCAAACTTATAGATCAGATAGAAAAAAATAGGAATCAAGGGGGAACCGCAATATATGGGAAAGACAAAAAAACAAGGAAAAATATATGAGAAATATAGTAACTCAGAATGTGAACTAATAGCGGTAGAATTTGAATCTGAAAAATTGATGAACATAGTAATATATAGACCTTCCTAATACTAAAGAGTTTGACTTAATAATTGAAAAATTGGATGATATATGTAGAAATCACAAGGACTGGATATTCTCCTATCTGGTGACTTCAACTTTCCTTTCGTAGAATGGAAAGAACGAATAGGAGACTGTTGGTTTACTTATACATATAAAAAAGAGAGTAATAGTAGTGCAGAAGATAAGAGGCAATTTGAAAAGCTATTAGATATGCTACTAGAATACAACATCAACAAATAAATCACCTGCCAACAAGAAAGGAAAATACTTTAGACCTAGTATTTGTGAACGAGATGAATTATGTTAAAGAAATAATAGTTTATAATGCGAGTATTTCAGATCATAATGTCATAGAATTAACAGTTCATCCAAAGCAAGTGAAATAAGATAAGCAAGAAATGAAAAAGTGGGAAGATATGGAAAGTACAACTTCTACAGTAAAAAATATAAAATGGCATAAATTAATGAAGAATTAAACAAAGATTGGGATAACATTTTCGTAAGTGATGACATGGAAGGGTAAATACGGAGATATTATAATAAAATATTGGAGAAAATAGTGGATAAATATATACCGAAGAAGAAAAGTAAACATCATTCATGCATACCAAGAGACAGAAGGATCTTGTTCCAGAAAATCAGAAAGTGGAAAAAAGGTCTTGCAAAAGAAAAAAATGCATGGAAAGTTATAGAACTAAAAAGTAAGATAGAAAATGCAGAACAAAAGATTATACAATCAAAAGAAAATGAAAAACGGGACTCGGAAGAAAAAACCCTATTAAATATCAAGCAAAACCCCAACTATTATACTCATATGCGAAGATGATGAATAAAAGAAGAAATAGAAATAGGCCCTCTGAGTTGAAGGAGATTTAACGAATGAAAAAAGGAAATTTGCAACATACTGGCAGAACGATATAAGAGAGAATTCACCCCTAGAATAGATAATGAAGATAATGATATAGAAGTAAGGACGAAAATAGTGAATATTTAGCTGACATAGAAATTAATGAAGCTGATATTGTGCAGGCAATTAATGAAATTAAAAATGGAGCTGCTGCAGGGCCGGATGGAGTCCCTGCTATTTGTTAAAGAAAGTAGTTCATTCTATCGCAAAGCCACTTGCAATATTATTAAGACAAAGTGTAGATACAGGCAAGATTTATGATGAGCACAAATTAGCATATATCACCCCTACTTTCAAAAGTGGATCAAGACTAGAGGCAAGTAATTATAGGCCTGTGAGTCTAACATCACATATTATGAAAGTGTATGAAAGGGTAATGAAGAAAAATATTATGAAACATTTAATAAAAAATAATTTTGTTTAATATAGGACAACACGGTTTCGTACCCGGAAAAAGTACACAAACCCAACTGTTAGTCCACCATGAGAACATATTCAAAAATATGAAAAGCGGCAAATGAAACAGATGTGGTTTATCTAGACTTTGCAAAAGCTTTTGACAAAGTAGACCATAATATATTAGCAAAGAAAATTAGAAAACACAATATCGTAGATAAAGTAGGAAGATGGTTAAAAGAATTTTTACACAACAGTAAAACAGATAGTTATTGCAAACGATGAGAAATCGGATGAAACCAAGGTAATATCCGGTGTCCGCCACAAGGTACGGTGCTAGCTGCAATATTGTTTGTTATTATGATTGAAGACATAGACAGTAATGTTAAGGATTCGGTAGTGAGTAGTTTCGCTGATGACACAAGAATATAAGTAGAGAAATTACTTGTGATGAAGATAGGAACGCTCTACAAAGAGACCTTAACAAAGTATATGATTGGGCAGAGGTAAAGTAGTATGGTATTTAACTCTGATAAATTTGAATCAATAAATTATGGAGACAGAGAAGGAAGCTATATGCATATAGGGGACCTAATAATGAGACAATCACAAATAAGGAAACAGTTAAAGACCTTGGTGTGATGATGAATAGGAACATGTTATGCAATGATCAAATAGCCATTCTGTTGGCAACAAAAATGTAAAAGCAAAAAATGGGAATGTTGTTACGGCACTTCAAAACAAGAAAAGCTGAACAAACATGATTATGCTTTATAAAACATATGTTCGTAGTCCACTTGAATATTGCAATATGATATGGTACCCACACTATCAAAAGGATATTGCACAAATAGAGAGTGTACAAAGGTCCTATACAGCTAGAATAGAAGAAGTTAAGGACCTAGACTACTGGGAAAGACTACAATCCTTAAAATTATATAGTCTAGAAAGGAGAGAGAACGCTACATGATAATTCAGGCATGGAAATAGATAGAAGGAATAACAGAAAATATCATGGAACTAAAAATATCAGAAAGAGCAAGCAGAGGTAGATTAATAGTGCCCAAAACTATACAGGAAAAATAAGGAAAGCACACAGAACATTAATCCACTACGCACCAGCATCGATAATGCAGGTCTATTCAATGCGTTGACAGCTCATCTGAGGAATAATATCAGGAGTGAGCGTAGATGTGTTTAAGAATAAGCTCGACAAATATCTAAACTGCATCCCAGACCATCCAAGATTGGAAGATGCAAAATATACCGGAAGATGTACTAGCAACTCTCTGGTAGACATTAGAGGCGCCTCACACTGAGGGACCTGGGGCAACCCGAACGAACTGTAAGGTCTGAAAGGTATATGGAGTCGGTGGTTTCTTGTGCTATTTCTTCTCATGATTGTAGGAAGAAATTATGTTTCTTTTACCGTGTTGATAGTAGTTTTTTTCTCTAATATGTGTAATGCTTCAAGATAACATAGGCGTTTCCGGCCGTACGGTGCATGGTCAATAATTTCAATGTTCGTTATAAGTTCAGCTATCGTTTCTGACCTCCCGTTATGCTTTTCCCTGTAGTGAATGAAAATGGCCCCTTCTTGAAGGTGGCAGGAGAGACGCTTGGAGAGTCTAGTGGTGGTCATCCCGATATAAGAGTGGTGGCATCCATCCACCGGACATGTGAATTCATAGATGACACTCCTTCTCTTCAAAGACGTTTCTGGGGGCGCTGGGTTGTTTTTAAGAAGCAGCTGGCTGGTTTTCATATTTTTATAGTATATTATGAGGCTAATTTTATCACCTTCTGCAGTGGGGGAGACATTTTCACTGATTATTTTCCTTATAGCCTTTTCGTCTTCCAAATATATGTGGTGCATATAATTTTTTATAAAAATATTTTATAGCTCTACTTTGGTCGTTAGTTTCGGTTCATTCTTTCTTGGTTGCCATTCATTTTGGAGTCCCGCCTTTGGCGTTCGACCATGCGATTTGATAAGTTATTGTTGATGAGGACTTGTGTAGACCTTTCGATCTCCCTGGTGGTTTCTCCCCATGTGGAGCAGTGTGTAAGGACGTGGGGACGAAGGCATCTACCACAGATCTTTTATACCTGTCTGGGCCCTCGCTGGACCCATTAAGGCATAGACCCGGGTTTGTGGGTTTCTTATAAACCGTGGTGGTGTATCCCATAGGGGTCTGCTGTACCCGAACGTCCATGAAGGGTAGGGCACCGTCAACGCTGCGTTCACACGTGAAGTGGAGGATGGAGCATTCTTCAAAAGTCTTTCTTAAAGTTTCAAGGTCCTCTTCTCTGTCGACTCTTATGAAGGTGTCGTCTATGTAGTAGTAGTACTGGGGAGGGCTGAAATTATAAACACATTCCCGAACAATGATTCCAATCACAAACTGAGATATTAGAAAATCTGCACAAACTGTTCTGAAAGAAAAATCAATTCAAATTCGCTCATAATAAAAAAAACAAACAAACTTACGTCAGTGATGGCTAACGTCCAAAAGGGGAAAAGAAAAACCAATGGCACTGTTGACTGTTCCCGTGATACCTGTAACATCTGTGACTCACATAGACTTCAAGCAATTATCTACTGAACCCATAAAAAAAAAAAAAAAAAAAAAAAAAAAAAAAAAAAAAACTCTAGGGCTATCACAGAAAGGAAAAATACACCCGGGCAAAAGAACACCTGTAGGTTTTCTCACTTTGACTTTTACCATAGTCTTTGAACAGGGCATTAACACAATATCCTCCGATAAAACACCATTATATTTGTGGTTAGTACCTTCCCATTCCGCAACCCATAAACATCACCACCCTTAGTTCTCAATACACCAACCCCATTGTTAGTATCAGCATCACCAATATTAGTACTCGCCAGTATCACCAATATTACCACCCACAAATCATTGGCCCATTCACCAAAATTATTACCACCGTGAACTCTAATAGAATCCCCGTAAATATCTCCTGTAATAATTCCCCGTAAATATCTCTTGTATCACCAGTATGGGCTTTAATATTACCACTCACCAGTATCATCACCATTACTATCACCAAACACATCACCAATAGCAAATAATCTCCGTATCCCCAGTTCTAATCACGCCCTCTACCATTGCGTAAAGGCATTCTCCGAAGCGTAAAGGGAAACTTGCACCATATTCATTCATATTCATTTTCTCTTTACTCAAAAGAAAGAACAAAAATTGTTCTAAAAGAAAAACCCTACTGGTATATCACATCATCTCTCAGTGGCAATCAACTGATCTCAAGAACATGGCAATGAACTCTTCTTTTCAAGGCCAAACTGAGGAGACAAGAGAGAGAGGAAAAAAAAGGACTCACCCCCTCGACCCCGATACACAAAAAAAAAAAAAAAAAAAAAAAAAAAAAAAAAATTCACCCTCCCTTAGGCACTATTCCTTGGTCGCTCAGTAGAAAATACACATGAATGCGGTTATGCATAAGAGATGCGCTGTCTCCCAAGGGACAAAAAAATGCATCTAAGCACCCCGAGAATTGAGCCACATGTATGACAACTTCATAAGCATACGTATGTATTAAAAAAAAAATGAATACGTCGCCTTTAAACATGTTCTAGGATAAAAAAAAAAACTTATCACGTTCTGCTCCTATGGGAAGAAAAATATGGTAATATGAACTGCCTCTTAACTCCAAAAATGATTCACACGCAAAGTTAGAAAAAAAAAAAAAACACAAGGAAAAAAAAAAATGTAACTCTCACGCCGTCAATGAAAGAACACCATATTGCCGACTCGCGCATGTAAAAAACACGCTAATACACACATACTTGAGTGTGCAATACGACCCACTACTCGAACAGCGAGCACTTAGTTAATCACACGCATTCACAGATATCAATCTGAGTGAGACATCGCATTAAGCAAGACCTGAGGTCACCGTGACGGAGGAAGATGCCACTCAGCTCCCAGCTGTGCTCCTCAAGGTACTGCTTGCCATATCTCTTGTTGATGGAATTTGGAGGTTTTGCTTGCAGTGTTTTTTAAATAGAATTCTAAGGGATGTATTTTGATTTGATTTGAAGGTATTGCTTGCAATATGTTTTTGAATAATTTGAAGATTTTCCTTGGAATATATTTTGTAAAGTTTGAAGGTATTGCTTGCAATATGTCTTTTTTTTTATTTGAGGGTTTTGCTTGTCTTGACATAATTTGAAGTTATTGCTTGCCATATCTTTTTCATATAATTTTTGAAGGTGTTGCTTGCAAATGTTTTTGTATAATTTGTAGGTATTGCTTGTCTTATATCTTGATATAATTTGAAATAATTACTTGCCATACCTCTTGATATAATTTGAAGGTATTGCTTGCAATATGTTTTTGTATAATTTGAAGGTTTTGCTTGCCATATCTCTTGGTGTAAGTTGACTGTATTGCTTAGAATATTTTTTTTTCTATAATTTCAAGGTTTTGTTTGACATATCTTCATATAGTTTGAAGGTATTACTTGAAATATCTTTTTATATAATTTAAAGTCATATCTATTTGTGTAATATGAAGGTATATCTATTTGTAAATTTTGCAGGTATTGCCTGAAATATTTTTTTTTTTTTCATAAAATTTGAAGGTATAGCTTGAATTTTTTTTTATATATAATTTGAAGGTTTGGTTACCAGTTCTCTTTATATATTTTGAAAGCATATCTTTTTATATGATTTGAAGGCATTGTCATGTCATTTTATACAATTCGAAGTTATTCCTTGCCAGATCTTTTTGTATAAGAATGCATTTTACAATGTTCATATTCTCTTTATTCCTCGTCTTATTGTCCACCCTCTCCTAAAAATTGATCCGTAGTGCAACTGCCTTGAGGTTTTCTACACCTTTCAAACCTTTTCACTGTCAATTTCCGTTTCAGCTCTGAATGGCCCTAGTTGCCCCAGTGCTTGGCATGTGATATGATGTGGAAGTAAACTTGTTTGAATGTTTGTTCCCGCAGTACTCTTATCCATAGCAAATTCTTTGTCTATATCAGGAACACTGATACGAGAGAGCCGTCTGCATTCAGGAAGGTGAAGACGTAGTGGAGGTGTTGTTAGACTTTGTGGATGGGCCAGAATGAGTGTGGTGGCATATAAGGTTGTGATAATGAGTGTGCATGTGTCGGGATGGAAAACAGAGTAAAAATAAGAGAAAAAGTTTATGGGAGTTCGAAAATGGACTTTGAAAGGGAAAGTAAGGTGACACAAAAAATTAGCGTTAAGATTGCATTTGGACTTTCTGGAGTGAACGAGAAACCGGACAATCTGATTGAGATGTGGAATGGAATGTTGTTGACTGTTAAGTAAGTGTATCTTAGTTTAACCAGACCATTGAGCTGATTAACGCCTCTCCTAAGGCTGCCCGAAGGATTAGATATTTTTACGTGGCTAGAAACCAGTTGGTAACACAGCAACGGGGACCTATGGCTTGTTGTGGGATCCGAACCACATCGAGAAATGAATTTCTATCGCCAGAAATCAATTCCTCTGATTCTGTTGAAAGTATGTTTCAGAAGATCAATTCAAAGGGGAAAACTGTTATGAAAAAGAGCTTGTTTACGAATGCGTTGCTTTTGAGAAAAAGAAAATATAAGAATGAAAGTTGTACTGAAGAAAACACAGGACTGACTGGAGACGTGTCTCATTATTCTTGAACTTCGGAGAAAAAAAAAAGAAAAATCAAGGAGGGTGAATTTCAAGGCTGGCGAGATAAGGGTGGAAATATTTCTGTAAGAGTAACATTACGACAAACGAATTCGCTATGGAGGAATTAAAGAAAGCATCCATCAAGCACTTTCTATGTTATCCTTTCTTCCATTTGCTTAATAATCCGTTTTTGTAAGATTTTTCATACCAACCTATTATCTTCTATTCTCCTCTCTTGACCAAATCGTCTGTTATCGCTTACTCTGCTTATCCCCACATTTACCATTCATTTAGTTCTTCTTACACCATGTATGGTAAACACATAACTCTTCTAAACAACTTCAACCTAACCATTTTAGTCCTCTGTAAAAAAAAAAAAAAAAAAAAAAAAATTGCCTGCCTTGTCTATCCCGCACTTTTTCTCTTTGCCCTCATATCTCACAAACTACTGAGGCTAGAGGGCTGCAAATTGCTACGTTGATCATCCACTCTCGAATCATTGAACCTACCAAATTGCAACCCTATATCCTCAGTAGATTTTATTATATTCAAGGTTAGAGTTAGCCATAATCGTGCGTCTGGCAACAATATAGGCCTGACCACCACCGGGCGGTGGTTGAAGTTTCATGGGACACGGCTCATATAGCATTATACTGAGACCACCGGAAGATAGATTTGTTTTCGGTGGCTTTAATTATACGCTATACAGAAAACTCGATTGCGCCAAAGAAACTTCGTCGCATATTTAACTTGATTATTCGTTCGTAATCAATTATTTTGACTTATGTAATGAATAACCCCTAACGGTGATATAATGAGCAAAGTTGAACAATAATAATATTGTTACGCTGTAATATATCTTAGCTGTAATGAAGTTAATTAAATTATAGCGTATCAGATTCCTGTTTGGAATTACTTCCTTGAATTCCTCAATTAATTATATACTTGATGCAACGCAGACTAAGGTTATTATCTACAGATAGTAATTAAGTCTGTGCTGTATCAGAATACAACACAGGCTCAAACTATCATCTGGAGATGATAACTTACTAAGTCTTTGTTGTATCAGAAATATTATTAACGGAATAATTCAAAACGGATATCTAAAATAAATTCTCTATAGTTAAGATTTATTTCTTAGATTTCCTTAACAAAGTAACTAACAGTATTTTAATGTAACTTTAATATCCTGTAGTTCTGCCTTCAAAGGGCTTCTCTAAGTGGTAGATAATTAGTGTAGTTAACCTATATTACTAAAAAAAAATAAAAATTCTCCGGTATAGAATCTCACCTGAAAAATGGAAGTGATTTGCATCAGAGCGAGACAGAACGAAATGCTATTAATTTGAAATTATATAATTGATAAATAAGGAGATAAAAATAAAATATTGTGAATATAAATTCCTAGAAAATTCGTTCAGTAAATTAATTTCGCTTCTCGTTATGGTGAAACATGAAATAAAAGTTGTTCAGTATGAAAGTGGATATATATATTATATATATATATATATATATATATATATATAGATATATATATATATATATATATATATATATATATATATATATATATATATATATATATATATATACATATATATATATATATATATAATATATATATATATATATATATATATATATATATATATATATATATATACACCTTGGTTGAGACCAACCACAATCTACTACGCACAGGTACATGATTCACTGCTTAGATCAATAGGAAATTTCTAGAATTTCAGGAAACTAACCCACTCTATAAAAGTCACTCTCTATAAAAGTCACTGCCAAATTCAACCTTGCCCATATTAATGGAAGATGAGATATCGGTGTAAAAAACTTCCATGTCATTAAGGACTCATAAGTAGCACGTCGAACAGCTTACAAGGTATGCTATTTCACGTTTGCCTTACGCAAATCCTATCACTTCTAATGATTCAAGAACATTCTTCTCCTTTATCTCTGATATCTTCCTACTTCAATCTATGCATTTCTCGTCTTTTTTCGCGCAAATTTATAGGAATTATTCATCATTGCCATCTACGTATCACCCTCTTCATGTGGTCACATAATTTTTATATAATCTCATGAATCTTTTTCCCCTTCAGTTCGTTTTTATCTCCTCTTCTTTTTTATCTAATCTTCGTGTCTACATTTCCTACTTTTTAAGCCCCTTTAAGTAAAGACTGAGTGGGTATTAGGGAAACATTGTTATCTTTCTCTACAGCATCAATCTTTTATACTTTCATAAATATTCAACATCTACACTTCATTTCCTTAAAGGAGAGCTGGCTTAACAATCCCTTCATGCATTCCAATTTTTGTTGCTTTCTTATTATAAAGGTTAACACTTTAAAAGACTATTATTTTAAACATATAGTTAACATATTTTTTTACCTTGTTAACGTCACCTAAAGCATAACATTTGCCGTGAGAAAAGAAACACAAAGTTAAACCACGAGAACTTTGAAAAATTCCTTAACAAGACAGATAAAAACCACACGTATGTTTGCTGCCGTTCGAAACTTTTATTCTCTATTCTTTATTCTTGTACATTATTCTTTGTCACATTTTCTTTCGTTATCCTTCTCCAGGCCCTGGGGCAAGCCCACCTGGAAGGTGCGGGTACAGGTCCGGGACGGGCAAGCCCTCTGGAGTCGACCTCGCAACAAACGCCAAGTTCTTGTTCCCAAATTAGGCTCAAGTTCCCCTCGCGAGTTGAGGCCGAATTTAGACATCTCGCATGAAGGGAGATCAGAGAGGTGGGAGGCTTTATCAAATAAGAGGAGGGCAAGAAGGAGAGATGGAGAGCAGGAGGAGGAGGAGGAGGAGGAGGCGGAAGTTCTGCAGAAAATGACAAGAAGAAGAGCGAGAGAAAAGCGCGCGCAACGACGCGCCAAATGGTTCCATTGGAAAGAGGTGGCATCACCAGACGCGACTCGGGGTCCGGGAAGCATATTCCTGAAGTCTGGATGGAAATAGACCCTCTCGGATATTAGAACCAATCAGAGCGTGATTTGTAGCGGTGACGTCGTGAGACTCCGCCCTCCGAGGGCTACCACGCATACGCTTTTCTTAATTCTTGCAGAAGCACCAGTTTGTATTAATCTTATATAATAGGTTTGATATTGGTAAATATAGTTATTATAGATGTATACAGAAAATATGTATCTACTATGTTGTATCAGCTAATATTTACGCTGGCTTATGCATCATAAGTTACTGAGATATGCAAGGCATATGGGACCATTGCTCAATGAAACATGCAGAAAGCCATGCCCATGGCAATCAGCCGCCTCATTATATAATGAATTCATGCAGAAGCACCAGTTTTGAGAATATAATCTTGTGAGAGGTTATAATATTGGTCAATATAATTATTAAAAAGAGTACCGAGATACGCAATGCATATGGCTGGCAACATTGCTCAATGAAGCACAACAGAAGGGCTATGATCATATGTCAATCAGCTGTTTCGTTACGTAATACTTCACCCGTTGAAAAATTACTTAACTACTTATATCGGCCTCGACAGGAGGACTATGATCCCCTGGCAATCAGCTGTTTCGTTACGTAATACTTCACCCATTTAAAAAATGACTCAACTACTCATATTGGCCTCGACACTTAGGCATTTAGTACATGAAGTAGGCTGACAGTTTAAAATTTTAGTTACTTTTAATTTTATTTGAAATCATTGTACCCTTCAAAATGCACAAATTTTGCCCTGTTGGTCATATATATTTCTTCTGCAAGTTGATTTGTTCTTTGCTGCTTATATACTACATATATATCTTCTATTGTTGTTTTGTAGTTTTGACTCAATGTTCTTGAAATGTACAGGTTAGGCTAGAATACGGATGGTAATTCATGTTCGGAAGTATACATGGTGTGAGACAGGAAATATAGACCTTTATTTTAGTTGCTAGGGTAAATCTATGTTGCAATAAAAAAAAACACATTCTTTCAGTAATATCCATACGGAAATGAGTAGCAAATTCATTCTAGTCAAAGAAAAAATAAATATCCAGAAAAAATTTTCAATTTGCACAGATATGTAATAAAGCACAAATTTTACGCTGTGTATTACAACCAAGGCCATGCTCAGGTTTGTTGTGCAGATAGCCTAAACTATACAAAATTTCGCTTGTATTATATATATTACCATTGCAGCCTCGGATACCAAAAAGCTTTCCTTTGCTGATATTTCATTGTAAATTTTAAAATCAACTGCATAGCTTGGAATATAAGGGAAAAAAAACAAATTATTTACACAAAAGTTTATTATATACAAAAGATTACTCACATTGTACATCATACCAAAGTTGATTGACTCCAAACTGCACAGTTCCATTGTCAACCAGATACAATAAAAATGGAATCATTCATGTCTTAAGAGCTATAATAAATACATAAAATTAATACGTTGCTTTAACGCTAATCAAACACTATTGTGAAGTGTGAGAAATATGAATTCGAAAATAGGTTTCCTATTTTCCATTTCAATCAAATATATGCCAATAAAAAAATACATAAATATCACTATTTTTCACTTAATGATTTGTGCATGAGATTTCCCATTGGCCACGTTGCAGGAAATGTTGTGCGCCAAATTACGGGGACGTTTAGGTTGTGAAGACACAGCACCTGTCGGATGACGGCCTTTACACAGCGGTGCAGCTCCCCTTGGCCTGCCAGTTGAGCGTCTTGCGATGGAGGTTGGCTGACAAGGTATCTTAAATCGCCCAGCTCCACCATTCCTTATTGCACTTCCAGTGCAATGCAGCAAATTATTCAACTGGTTTGCAGTTTTTACGGAATCCAGACGCCCGAGGAACTTCTTCAGTTTGTTTACATTGAGCAATGGTGCCATATACCTTGCGTACTTAGACTTTCAGTACCTTTTTATAATAATAAGAGCCAGCGTAAATGCTAGCTGGTACAGCATAGTTGATACATATATTCTGTATGTATCTATAATAAATAATATATTTACCAAAATTATAACGTATTATATACGATAAATATTTTCAAAGCTGATGCTTTTGCAAGAATTAAGAAAAGTTTATAGGTGGTAACACTAAGGAGGCGGAGTCTCACAACGTCACCGCTACAAAACACGCTCTGATTGGTTCTAATATCCGAGAGGGTCTATTTCCATCCAGACTTCAGGAATATGCGTCCGGGAACCGCTCACCAAAAGCGATACTTCCCGAAAGCCGCTTCCAGTACCCGATTACCGGAGACTTACAGCGGCACTGAGAATAGAGCAGTTGCAAATAAAGAGAGGAGGGAGAGAGACAGTATTTTCACTGAGATGGCACAGCGTTCGGAGATAAAGGCTGATGACTTACCCGTGAGTGCGGAGGAACAATCGATGGAATTAGGAAGCGACTGGAAATATATAGGCGGCCATAAATCTCAAGACTATAACAGAGTAAGGCAGATCGTTACCATACTAAACGAAGGGGAAAAGATGGAGAGGTTCTCTCGTTTACTTGATAGCACGGGACGCCATCAGTCTCCATCTGTAAGGGAGGAGAGTTTGAGCTCAGCGGAAGTCAGCGGCGTAGACGAGAAACATCTCAGAGCGATTAAAGACATAGATATGTCCTCCTAGGAACAGGATTTACACTACTTACACCAAGACATCACGTCATTAACGGGGAATGGGGTGAGTAAAAGGATTAAATCCTGCATTACTGTTACAAAAGATAAGTCTGTTCGTAAAAACCCATTCCAGGGCATCAGAGGGTTCCGCGCAAATGACCTGACCATCCAGGTGAGTCGTATAGGCCTAGAGATAATTGGGAAGCGCCCCCCGAGACGAAACGACATCCTCCTGAAGGGGCTCCACCAGAGGAAGAGGAGGAGGAGGATGAAGAGGGAGGACGACGAAGACCAGACGACATCTTCGGAGGAGCATTACGAACTGGGGAGCTTCGGTCTGGACGGAGGCTGCGAAGAGGAACATCCTTCCAACTCCAAGAACGCGTCCTACGATCCCTCTGACCCCTGGGCCAACACTGACCTCAGCGCCTACTGCGTGAAGGACATCAACGACAATCCTCCCGTTTTCCCGAATGCCACCATGGGGGAGGTTCAGGAAAACAGCCCTATTGGTGAGTAGCAATAAGAGCATTTTATGGTTATACATTACTTATTCTACTCTTACCATTCATTGTAGATGGTGGAATTCAGTATTATGTATTTTCACGAACAAATCCTTCAAAAGTAATCATGGTAATTTTTGTAGTACCTACCAACAGAAATTTATGTTTATACATTTGATCATCTTTTCACCGTTCATAGTAGTTGGTTGAATTAAGTATTCTGTGTTTGCACGAACAAATCCTTTAAAAGTAATCTTAGTAATTTTAGCAGTACCAATTGAATTCCATGTTTATACATTTGATTATCTTTTCATCATTCTCATTTTTGTACCAGTAGGATTTTACGGTCATACATTTGGTCATCTTTCCATCATTCGTAGTATATGGTGGAATTCAGTATTCTGTATTTTCATAAACAAAACCTTCAATAGTAATCTTGATCATTTTTGTAGTACCAATAAAATTTTATGTTGATACATTTGATCATCTTTTCATCATTCATAGTAGATGGCGGAATTCAGTATTCTGTGTTTTCATGAATAAATCCTTCAAAAGTAATCTGTACTTTTTTTTAGCACCAATATAATTTTACGTTCATACATTTGGACATATTTTCACCATTCATAGTAGGTGATGGAATTCAGTATTCTGTATTTCCATGAACAAATCCTTCAATTGAAATCTTGGTCATTTTTTGTTTGTAGCAGTAATAGAACTTTAAATTTATCATAATTTTATCATTCATAGTACATGATTGAATTCAGAATACCGTATATTCTTGAACATATCGTTTTAAAAAATAATCCTGTGTTAATTTTTTGCACGTTCACAGTATGTAACATTTCTTTTCATAATT
>NC_087201.1:165002599-165020099 GCF_015104395.2 Macrobrachium nipponense
ACAGAACATCACTGGTAAAAGGTCAAACGTGCTGTCTGAATTAAGTCGAAATACAAAATAAAATGTCTTTGCTGTGATAGAGAAAGAATTTGCCAAGAACACCTTTGAGAAATTATTTCTCCAGTGAATTATAAAAATACTATACAAGAGTGTTCTGTCATTTTGCACACATGAGAGAGAGAGAGAGGAGAGAGAGAGAGAGAGAGAGAGAGAGAGAGAGAGAATGTTGAATGTGTGTGTACGTGTGCTATAGAATTATCCCTTACTGAAACATTTCATTTAGAAAATTAAGTAAAACGTAATTGCTAATAAAATAATTTTTTTTGCATGTAATAAAAATGAAAAATGACTTAATGTATTTATCACGTTCTAATCTCCGTTCTTCGTGAAATCATCGATATTTTGAAAGATTATCTTTCAATTTTATAGGTTATTTGTTGTAATATGTATCTTAGGTCTCATCTGATATCAAAGGTTTCGTAATATTACCCTCTAACTATTTCCTCCTTCCCATCGAACTGATTCACATCCTCAAATATTGCTTCTAAATAGTAAGTCTATTTATGTCAATAACTGAAATGGAGAATGATAAAGATTGAATATTCACAAAGAAAGTGGCTACGAATATGAGATGCGGACGTCGCAGTACAAGAATTTTCTGTCTGTGATTAGCGTTGGAAAGCAATCCTTCACTAACGTCATCTAATTGGTAATAGAAAATTCACTGATCTTAATAGCCAGCATCAGACTCATTAACCAAATTGAACGGGTTTAATAAATCAATGAATATCTGTCTTGTCTTGAGTGCGGATACGAATTATTCTAGTGGTGACAGGCTTTGTTTATTTATTTATTTTTTATTAATTTTTTTTTTCGCCTGAAGCAGAAAGGAGGTGGAATCTTGGGACGGTTAATAGAAGCTGTGAGCGAAGCAGTTAAAGAGGAAGTGAAGAATATAGGAGTGACCAGCGTTTACGACTTCACGGACCAAACGACGCCATTCCGAGGCCCCAAATCCTTCAGCACGGTTGCGTCTTTCCCTCCCTCGTCTTCACCTTACTCATCCTGGCATGTGCCTCCCCCGTGGCCTCTGTCCCCTCCGTCGACGTGCGTCTGGCTTAGCGTCAAGGAGAATGGCGGGCACTTCATGAATCCCGTCAAACTGCAGGGGATTCTTGGTCTTCATTCAGATCAGGTGAGTCCTGGATACCTGTCTAAATAAGTCCCAAAATTCCCCTAAAATAATTCTTGTATTTTAATAATTTACATACTTTTTAATCTATTTTTTGTTACTTTGTTCATTTATTATTTTTTCTGTATTTCTTATTGCCTTATGCTACTTCATTTCAATGAACTCTATAACCCTCTTACGCCGAAGTCCTAAAAACCAAAACATCTCCTGTATGCCGAGGCGGGTTTGGAGTGAGCACGGTAGCGGAAAAATTATTTTTTTTCAAAAAATCACAGCGTGCTTAGTTTTCAAGATTAAGAGTTCATTTTTGGCTCCTTTTTTTTCATTGCCTGAAGTTTAGTAGGCAACCATCAGAAATAAAAAAAAATATCATTATCATATATAAATAATGCGGTATATGGTAGCGAAAAAAAAATTCATACATAATTGTATTCAAATCAAGCTGTGCAAAAAACAGTTAAAGCTAACGAGTTACTTTTTTTATCGTTGTATTGTACACTGAATTGCGATAATTTTGATATATAACACATTGTAAAACAATCAAAGCAACACAGAAAAAATATTATCACAAAATGATGCATGCATGAATTCGTAACGCACGGACGTAAAAAAATGTTTTTTTTCAAAAATTCACCATAAATCTAATTATTGTTCTAGATACTTCCTATTTGTTTCAAAACAAAGAAAAATGATTGAATATTACGATACTGTAAGAGTTTTAGCTTATAATTGCAGTTTTAGACCATTTAGAATGAGTTCAATTTGACCAAATGTCAAAATTTTTATATATATATATTCTTTATATGCAAATATTGCAAAAATGAGAAAAGCTACAACCTTCAAATATTTTTTTTTGTATTTTTCATGAATTTGCGCACATTTTCGTATATGAAACTCTATAAAACGCCTAATATGAAAAGGAGCAAATATCAGGAGATGCGGAGATTTGCGGCCGCGAATCGGAGCGCGGAGGAAAAGAAAGTTTTTTTTTTAAATTTACCATAAATCTAAATATTGTGCTAGACACTTCGAATTTGTTTCAAAATGAAGATAAATGACTTTATATTACTAGATTGTAAGAGTTTGAGCTTAAAATTGCGTTTTTGTACTATATGGGTAGAGTCAAAGTTGACCAAATGTGGTTTTTTTCTATTCATCGTGATTTATATGCAAATATTTCGAAAAAGAGAAAAGCTACAACCTTCAATCTTTTGTTGTTGTATTCTACATGAAATCGCGCACATTTTCATATATAAAACTTTATGTAACGGCTAATTTTAAATGGGTCAAACATTTCGACAATCACAAGAAAAAATTTCTGATTTTTTTCGGAAGAGTTACCACGCGGACGTAAGGAATTGTTTTTTTTTCATAAATTCACCATAAATCGAAATATTGCGCTAGAGACTTCAAATTCATTGCAAAATGAAGGAAAATGATTGAATATTACTAGAATATAAGTGTTTTAGCTTACAATTGCGTTTTTCGACCATTTCGGTAGTGCCAAAGTTGACCGAAGGTTGAAATTTTTGCACTTATCGCTATTTATATGAGAATATTTCAAAACTGATAAAAGCTACAACCATGGGTTGTTTTTAATTGTATTGTGCATGAAATTGCACACATTTCCATATATAAAACTTTATGTAACGGCAAATTTAAAATGGTGCAAACATTAGGACAATCGCACGAAAAAAAATTATCGGAAGAGTTACCGCTCGGACGTAATGAAAAAGTTTTTTTTAGAAATTCACCATAAATCTAAATATTGTGCTAGACAATTCGAATTTGTTTCAAAATGAAGATAAATGACTGTATATTACTAGATTGTAAGAGTTTTAGCTTAAAATTGCGTTTTTTTACTATATGGGTAGAGACAAAGTTGACCGAACATGGTTTTTTTCTATTTATTATGATTTATATGCAAATATTTCGAAAAAGAGAAAAGCTACAACCTTCAATCCTTTATTGTTGTATTTTACATGAAATCTCGCACATTTTCATATATAAAACTTTATGTAACGGCTAATTTTAAATGGTTCAAACATTTCGACAATCGCAAGAAAAAATTTCTGATTTTTTTCGGAAGAGTTACTGCACGGACGTAAGGAAAATGTTTTTTTTTTTCATAAATTCACCATAAATCGAAATATTATGCTATAGACTTCAAATTCGTTGCAAAATGAAGGTAAATGATTGAATATTACTAGAATATAAGTGTTTTAGCTTACAATTGCGTTTTTCGACCATTTCAGTAGTGCCAAAGTTGACCGAAGGTTGAAATTTTTGCACTTATCGTTATTTATATGAGAATATTTCAAAATTTGATAAAAGCTACAACCATGGGTTGTTTTTAGTTGTATTGTGCATAAAATTGCACACATTTCCATATATAAAACTTTATGTAACGGCAAATTTAAAATGGTGCAAACATTAGGACAAGAGCACAAAAAAATTTATCGGAAGAGTTACCGCTTGGACGTAATGAAAAAGTTTTTTTCATAAATTCACCATAAATCGAAATGTTATGCTTGAGACGTCAAATTTGTTGCAAAATGAAGGAAAATGATAGAATATTACTAGAATATAAGAGTTTTAGCTTACAATTGCGTTTTTCGACCATTTCGGTAGAGTCAAAGTTGACCAAAGGTTGAAATTTTTGCACTTATCGTTATTTATATGAAAATATTTCAAAACTGATAAAAGCTACAATCATGAGTAATTTTTTTGTATTCTACATGAAATTGCGCACATTTTCATATATAATAATTCATGTAAAGGATAATTTAAAACGGTGCAAAAATTATGTCAAAGTGATGAAATAATTTTTGAGATGTGTCACTGATACTTTTTAGTGCGATAAGAAAGAAATTCGCGCTTGCGCGCCTGCGTAACGATTGTAAACAAAACAACGCCTTGATCCGTCAACTCCCAGTATCCCCAAAGGCGCGTGATTCAAAAGTTTTTGGCTGGTAGGCCTATAAGTATTTTTCCGTGAATATAAAAAAAAACATTTTTGTGTCGACGTATAATATGTCCAATCGGCATACGGGAGACATTTTTACTCGACGTTTAGTGGCCTCTTTTTTGGTGGGCTTGTTCCATATGAATCGGATGTATTTTCTGAATAATAGTATTAATAATACAAATGATAAAGTCTTTTTCTGAATAATAATAATATTAATAATGATTAAGGTTCATCTTCTGAATAATAATGATAAATGAAGTCCTTTTTGAATAATGATAATACTAATAATGGTTAAGGTTCATCTTCTGAATAATAATAGTAATAATAAATAAATTCCCTTTCGAATAATAATAATATATAATAATAATTATAATATAATAATAAATAAATAGATAAAATAAATAAAAAAGTCCTTTTCTGAACAATAATACAAATAATGATTAAGGGTCATCTTCTGAATAATATAATAATATCTTTTTACCCAGTGACAACTGACTTCGTTATTCTTTAAATAATAATTATTCACGTAACAGATACGATACTATTGACACTTCCAGTTAACTAATAATAATAATAAATAATAATGAATAATAATAAAATAACAATAATAATAAGAAATAATAAAATAATAATAATAAATACCACAGCGTTTCACTCCCTTCCAGCTGGAAAAATCAACGAACCTGACAGTCCGAGTGGAGAACCCTCACACAGGTGTGGTGAGCAAACGAGCAGGTAACAAAGAGGACCTGGGCATAGAGGAGCCGTCGACAGTCGGTTTCGATTCCTCTTTCCCTGTGCTGGTGGACCCCCTCGACCCATCCTCAGCGGCTTCGAGGGCTTCCATCTCACTGCCTCTTCAGGTAGAGTTGGGGGTTGTTGTTTTAGAGCGTTTATTTTTATTTTTTATTATATTTTTTTATTATTTTTTTTTTATAGCTAACAGCCATCTAAATTTTTTTGGGTGGCGTGTGGCGTTTGGTAAACATTCGTGTATCCTTAATAAATGCTTGACGTTGCCAGTCATAATCAGGTGATTTTTTTTGTCTTATACATTTTCGTTCGGGGATGAATAATATTTTTCAATCCTTCAGCTAGTTTACTTTTATAGAGCATTCTGCACCATTAATTGCAAGATAAATCATCCTAAAGATGAATCATCTTAATTAATAGAAGACTACGGTGTGGGGCAGATGATTTTTTGTCTTGTAAATAAATTTCGTTCTGGGATGAATAATAATATTATTCATTCTTCATATAGTTTACATTTATAGAACATTCGCCAAAATTAATTGCAAGATAAATCATCCTAATTAAGAGAACGCTACGGTGTAGAGCAGATGGATGCGTTTTTGTCTTGTATATTGTCGTTCTGGGATGAACATTATTCATCCTTCAGCTAGTTTATATTTATATAGCATTCTGCAAGATAAATCATCCTAATTAAAAGAAGACTACGGTGTGGGCGACTTTTAACTGATAAGGAATGAACGAAATCGATTAGATAGATGCAAAGGTAGCTGATTATTTTACCGGTTTTAAGAAAACATTAGTGCCTTCGTCTCATGGAATTAAATTTATAAATTTCCAGTTGGTTTAACAGAGAAACGATCTTTTTAAACCTATTTATGAAATAGTCCCCAATCTGCCATTCATAAAGAACATTAAATCATTTATCAGACGAGAATTGAAAAAAATCAAATTGAATGAGCATAATTTAGTGAGATGTCAGTACGCTCATTAACAGATTAACAATGGTAATGAATTTCTCTCTCTCTCTCTCTCTCTCTCTCTCTCTCTCTCTGTTGCACCCGACGTCACAAGAATAGACAGTTGAGGTTAATATTATGAAGCGCTGTTATCTGTCAATTGTCTAAAATTGTAGTTGTTCGCCTCTCTAAGTTCCCCATACCTCTCTCTCTCTCTCTCTCTCTCTCTCTCTCTCTCTCTCTCTCTCTCTCTCTCTCTCTCTCTCTCTCTCTCTCTCTGACGAAAATACAGTTAAGAAATGTGTAACTTATTCCCATGTACCGTAATTGTACCTAAAGCATTTTATGCCACCTTTGAAATGGACAGTACGATAATAGACAATTAACTCTGTCAGTTGTCTAAAATTCCAGGTATCTTTCTTTCGAAGTTTTCCATATATTTTATTTTATCATTTTTAATAACTATAGCGTAAGGACCCTTATGGACAAACTACCTAACGAATCATGAAGTATGATTGTCAGGGCAATACCTCTATGCAACATAAAAAAAACCTTAATCTCAACGGTGTTTTTCGACTCGAAGTGTCCTTTTGCAAGCTTATGACTTCTCTCATGATTCCATGAAGTCATTAGGCAGTATAACTTCACAGCATTTTGAGAACGACTTAATTCAGGAGGCCTTTAATATAGAATCAAAAACAAAAGCTGCCGGACCTCAAAGAAAGGCCATTAACGTAATTCATCAGGTTTCAAGAATTAGAGGCCCCGTAATTGGGTAATTGCTGCTCATTTGCTGACGCAGGATGATAACCACCGAATTGATCTCGTTTGGCGAGTGGTGTTTTTTATGTACAGTTTAATAGAAATATTTTTTTATGATCTGAAAGGCTTGCTTTTTTTAATTTAAAGTTTAGCAGATTGATATTGTGAAAAGCTTTGGTTTTTATGGCCTGGAAAGCTTGCTTTTTTCTTATTTAAGGTTTACCAGACTGACATTGTGAAAGGAATTGGTTTTTATGGTCTGGAAGGCTTGTTTTTTTTTTTTATTTTTTTTTATTTACCAGATTAACATTGTAAAAAGATTTGGTTTTTATGATCTGGAATGCTTGTTTTTTATTTAAACTTTACCATACCAGATTAACATTATAAAAAAAATTTGTTTTATTGGTCTGGAAGGCTTGTTTTTTTTTTTTTTTTTGAAAATTTACCAGATTAACATTGTACGTAAAATGAAAAACTTTTAATGGTCTGGAATACTTGGTTTTTAAAATAATGTTTATCAGGTTAACATTTTAAAAAGAAAAACTCTTAATGGTCTGGAATACGTGATTTTTTAATATAAAGTTTACCAGAATAGCATCGTAAAAAGAAATATTTTTACAGGCCTAGAGGGCTTGAATGTATTCGTTCAAGAAAGAGATAGAATGACACTGAAAAGACTAAAGAATAAACGCTACAAAAAATGATTAATTCGCAGATACAAACATATCAAAATATAAGTGACATCTCATTTAAACCGAAATCAAAAACCCTTTTGTCGATTTTCAATATACCAGATTTACTGGGTGATTTTTATCAATTGACGAAATAATACAAACACGTCTTGAAATATATTTCAAGGCCACATAGAATTTATCCCCTTTGTATAAATTGTGAGAATATATATATATATATATATATATATATATATATATATATATATATATATATATATATATATATATATATATATATATATATATAACATGGGGGGAAGAACCCCCAGTATTCATAAGGTAAGCGTGGACACGAAACGGAAGGCAGACCCCTATCTCTCTCTCTCTCTCTCTCCAAGGAATCACCCTCTCTCTCCCTCTCTCTCTCTCTCTCTCTCCAAGGAATCACCCTCTCTCTCTCTCTCTCTCTCTCCACCTCTTTCTCTCCATTCTAACAGGTAATGAAAATGAGAGAGTTGCATCATAACATAACGTTTATTTACAAGAATAACTAAATCAATTAACTAAGTAATCCAGTCTTACAGACTAACCCAAAACAACTCATTGTCAAGTCACCCAAAAGTCCACACCTCTCCCTGGGAACTCTGTCCCCCGGTATTCCAGATCCGTCTGTTCAAAGATACAGAACACATCTCGGTAAGTACACACACAAGTTTAAAGACAAAGTTAATAAAATGGAACATCTTACAAGATATCAAACAAGCCATCCCTTTGGCTAAAGTAAAGGTAACACTTACCCATTCCCAACCGGAATATCACTCACTGATAAATAAAAACACTTTGGCATCTGCCATCATGGCTTCGCCTTCCTCCCCCGAATGTCTGTGCAAGTCTTCCCATAGACTTGGCTAGTGATACATTATGAATAGAAGAGGCGCACACGCACATACGAATGCACACTTCGACAACGCCTCATATTACTGGCTACAACCATTTTCCCAAAGGCACTTGAGAAGAGTTCATAAACTGTCGTACATTGACTTTCTGAATTAAGCATTTTTATCTCACGCCATCCCCTAGAATCTCATTGATCAGCTACTCTCAGGTCGTTACCTCTGCACTGTTCTCCACATTCCATAGGTCACAGAGAACGTACGAACAATATATTATTAATCAAAATCCCTAGGCCTTACATATATATATATATATATATACATACATACATACATACATACATTACATACATATAAATGTGCTAGTGTATGTTTGTATCACATTTAAAGAAATGTGTTATTTTAAATGCTTTAGTAGTTATTTCTCATGCTCTTAGGCAAAGTACCTCATCGCCCCAATCCGCAAAATAACCACCGTTAATAACATTCTATTCTTGAGGTAAAGGACAATTTCAACACATATATCAGACCCAGAATTAATAGTGAAAAAAATATATTATATTTTATCTGACAATTCTATTATGAACGACCCTAGAATAGAAACGACCCCCAATGAAATAAAGGAATTAACTCTTACACTTTTTTTAAATGACAAAGTAAATTACGACATCTCATTTAAATGGTAATTGACGCCCTATTCTTGAAGAACAATATAAATTGCCCCATAAATAATGTGGATATTGGGAAGGCGGGTTATTTTATGAGATTTAATCTATTCCTGTTTGATTCTTAGTCCTTGGGAAATTCCAGCGCTTTTAGTGGACAGATTCTTGATGCATTCACTGTTATTTAATTGGAGTTTTATGATTTGATATATGTACTGAAGAAACTCTTCCATATATACAGTAGGACTGTGCAATTATGATCAAAGAATTATGTTGATAAATGAGCAACGTTATAGAATATTACAATAAGTTTATGGAAATAAAGTATTCTATGAAGATGTAATTGTTAATGTAATTTCTTGAGTACTTCCAACGCTACTACAAACAAACAAACACATAAATAAATATATAAATAAATAAACAAATTGAAAGTCAAATTATTTTGCGGGTATTAACGCTTGCAAAAAAAAATCAAGGATGAAAAATTAACTTACAATTACAGGTAGAACAGTACATGATTCAAAAATAGCGTTCTTGTAATGAAATATTGTACATATCACAAAAATAAGAGTAGATTAGGATTTTTTTTATTATGTCATTTTCTTTATAAAGAAAACAACCCAACAAAGACCAGCATTTTTTTTTTAGTTTTAATATGTTTTTGAAATCTCGAAACAACTTTATAATTCTCTACTGTCGTTTGGTGTAGAACATTAAAAAAATTATTAATCTATAACAATATTAGAATATTTATCTCAATTTCAAACTCCCCATGCGATACTGGTAACATCTAGAGCAGAAAAAAGTTCGAAGTTTTACGTACAGTTGTCCAAAGGAAAAGAAAATGGTCGATCTAACATATCATTAAAATATGTGTATCATTGTTTCAAACTCTTCCTACATGCTGGCAACCGCTCAACCCAACAATCAGGTAGTGGACGCGAACATGACTTCCCTAGTGACGCCGCGGCTCACCAGAGCTCCACACTGCGGCTCGCACGAGCCAGAGACGTGTACTCCTGCGTCATGTCTTAATGGGGGAAGGTGCATCAAGACTGAATGGTAACAGGTGAGATGTTCTGTTAGTTCGTATGATGATTTTAGCTTTATTTGTTATATTACTGTGTATGATAGTTTTAGCTTTCACTGTGCTGGCTTTGTATTTTGAAGATTGTATATAGTAGGTTTATGTTCTGTATGTGTGTGTGTGGATTCATAATTCCAAGACGAATTTAGCGTTTTAGTTTAATTAGTAGATTAGATACATATATAGATTCTGTTTTTAGTTTACTTAGCAAATTAGACCACAACAAGATTCTGATAATTTCGTTCTTAGAACTTGACAAGTTTCAGGAAAGATAGACATTATTTTGAAAAAATGCCATTACTTCACTGTACTACATTTTCGAAAGGCTACCAAATGACCTTCCATCAACTCCAGGTGTGTGTGCCCAGGTGGGTCCTGGGGTTACCAGTGCAAAGTCCTCACTCGAACCTTCAGAGGCTCAGGATTTGCGTGGATCCAGCCTCTGCCATCTTGCATACCCACCACAATATCCTTTCGAGTCCTCACGAGGAAGCAGGAAGCTCTCCTTCTCTACGCTGGTCCACTCGTTCACTATTCTCAAAGCCCTCTTTCTACTCCTACGCCATTACTTGCTCTGCAGCTGGTTGAGGGTAAGGTGCAGATGGTGATAGATGGAGGAGCAGCGCCACTCAAGTTGCAGGTGGAGAGGAGTGTCAATGATGGGGAGTGGCATAGCATACATACGAGGCTCGATGATCAGGTTAGTTGAGGATTCCTGACTAGGAGACCTTCTTGAGGCAATGTCCTATGAGAGATAATAACTGAGCAACAGCCTCTTGCAAACATCCACTTAAAATTCTGGCTGCCAAGTCAGTATAGGACTAGTCATGCTAATCACTAACAAACCTTTAATTTCCGATAGGGCGCCTCCCTCATGGTTGACCATTTAAGTGGAGAATTGGACGTCAACAACAACAACAACAACGTGAAGGACTCTCAGAGTATTACTTGGGCACAGTGGAGAGATCCCAAGGATTCAGAGTTGTGGTTCAGTGGCTCTCCTATTCAGATCGGGGGATTGGCCCATAGACGCCCCACCTCAGAAGACCATTGCTGGAAGGAGGCTCCCATCTCTCAGCCACTGGATGGATGCCTCTCGCACCTGGTTATAAATGGTCAGGTGAGGTAAGGGCTTTCTGCTTTAGGAATACCTAATACTAACGTCCCTAAACATAAGTGAAATCAGAGATGTTAGATTACTTTTGCAAATGCAATCTATTCCAAAGATCAGTAAGTTTCTGCATTGCTATTATATCAGGCAGAAAACTTCTAATCTACAAGAGAGTACTGAGGCAAGGGTTATTTTTGCAGATCCAATATCTTTCAAAGATTATTAACTTTCTAAATAGCTATTATATCGATTTGATACTTGACTTGCAGTTAGTGAGCTATGAACCAACCTTTGTGTGATGAATGTCTATCTCCCTCATTTAAACTTCTTCACTGTTATTATCGTGTGGGAAAACTTTATCCCAGTCTTTTGTAATCAGTTACTGAGCTGAGAGCTTAGCATTTCTTGATGAATGGTCTTCTTTCCTATTTTAAGTTTTATGGCATTACATACAGTGGTAATAAATATCATTATCTACCACCTCTACTCAGGAGGCTGGGGAAAAGGACAAAGGGTAACTAGCTCTTAGTTCCATTACAGCTGATGGATTTGGGCGAACCTGCTCTGAGCAAAGACAGTGTGGCAGGGTGTCTGCAACAAGAGGCCTCTTGTTCCTATGGCTTGGGTGCTTGTGGAGTCAGAGGAACTTGCCTTGGGGGTCTAAGTACACCAGAGTGTCACTGTGATCCAGGATGGACTGGCCCTAAGTGTAACAGACAGCACAGTCCCGGCTAGACTGGGGTCTAAGTCGTACGTGAAATTAGTCTTGTCGTTCAAGCCTTCGTCAAGAAGCGTCAGCGTCCAAGTACGAATAAGGACCAGGGGGAGAAAGTCTGGTCCTATCCTTCATTTAGGATCTAAAAGTAACGCGGCTAGCTTTTCACTACGAGTGAGTAAATGTTTTTTGAGATTTTTCATGGCACATAGTCAAGAAGAGACATTCAAAATAGTTAATACGCCCATAAGAAACTGTATCTTGCTTAATGAGTCTCTTATTAGTGATAGTAAGATAAAATGAAAGAATTTGCAAATGAGTTTCCAGGAAGTATTCTATGACAAGCAATTAGTCCATCTAATTAATTCAAGACATTGTCTATAGGAAGCAGTTATTCTATTTGATTATTTCAGGAATTATTTTAAAGCAATCAGTTATTCTACTTGTTTTCTCAGTTCCTCAATATTCCACATCATTTCTTTCCATGAAATAAATTCCAGTTACAGTCTGGAATCGCCTGTGCCTCTATGAGACATTCAGACATTCCCGCGGAGTCAGTCTGCAAAAGTGGACGTCCTCTCGGCGACGGATTGTGGCATACCATCAGGGCAGAGTGCCAGGGCCGGAATATGATGATAAGTGTTGATGACGGAGACGGACTCAGGCAAAATACTTTCTTACCATCTCTTTCAAATCACCATCCGCTCGGTGAAGGATACCAACAAGAATTTGATGGTTTGAGCAGTCTGCCTCTGCCGTTTGTAATTGACCAGCTTAGTGGTGTTACAGTGGGAGAGGGCCCTGATCTTAGAGATGAAGGACTCAGACAAGATGGTGATGACTTGGAGGGAAGTAAGTAGTTTTAAATATTTTCAGATATTTTTCCCTTAAATAGTCTTTGTTCTTACGGTGCAACACATTTTCAGATACTTTTTCCGGAATGAATAGTCTGATTCTTAGAATTCTATACATTTTCATATATTTTTTCCCAAGATAAACAGTGATTCTTAGGATCCTATACATTTTCAGATATTTTCCCGAAAATAAATATGCTTTCTTCTTAACAGTACAGTACATTTTCAGATATTTTTTCCTCAGAATAAATAGTCTTTGATTTTAGCATCCCGTAAATTTTCAGACATTTTTCCCATGATAAGTTGTCTTTGTCCAACATATTTTCAGATATGTTTCCTCCTAAAAGTAGTCTTTGTTTTTACAAGTCCAATACATTTTCAGATTTGTATGGAAAAATAGTATTTGTTTTATGGCCTAATATATTCGGACATATTTCCCAAAATAAAGTCTTTATTAGACTACTTGTTCAAGGAAAAATATCTGAAAAGTTATTGGAGTTTAAGAACAAATATTATTCTTACAGTCTAGCATATTTTCAGATTTTTCCCAAAATAAATAGACTTTGTCCCTATGAATCCAATACATTTTAAGATATATTTCTCAAAATAAATAGTCTTTGTTCTTATGAATCCTGTTTATTTCAAGATATTTTTCCCAAAGTAAATAGACTTTGTTCTTATGAATCCAATACATTTTATGACATTTTTCCCAAAATAGATAGACTTTGTTCCTGTGAATCCAATACATTTTCCCCAAAATAGATAGACTGTTCTTTTTTTTAAATCCAATATATTTTAAGATATTTTTCCAAAATAAAAAGATCTTTTATGAATCCAATACATTTTAGGACATTTCCCCCAAAATAGGCTTGTTGGTAGGGTCCAATAGATTTCAAGATATTTTTCCCAAAATAAACAGACTTTCTTCTTATTGTCTAATTCCATTTAGAACATTTTCCAAAAAAAAATAAATGTTCTTCGGAATGAAGATATTTACTGGTCATTCCAGAGGGGCATTTGCTTAAACATTCCTATTTTAAATGCCGATCTTTCATTTAGACTTCGCTTCATTTGTCCGCAAACAGCATGTCTTGACGATCTTCGAATATCCGGCCTTCCGCTAACCCTCTGGCACCGACGCTAAACAGAACGAGCTGGGCTGAGATACTAACTTTCAAAAGGATCGAGTCCGGTTGCAAATCCAGAGACGCCTGCCAAGATATTGCCTGCGCCGCCCCTCTCTCTTGCAGCAACAATTGGGGAAGACCCATCTGCAGGTAAATTTGTTTTTTTAAGAATTCAGCTATAGAGTTTAAAATTGGAGGTTACCCAATCTGTACATACTCCTATTGAATTTATGGTCTGTAGTATATATATATATATATATATATATATATATATATATATATATATATATATATATATATATATATATATATATATATATATACACAGATTTTTATCATAATTTTTATCACCACACAGATCAACAAGTCCACACATTCACAAAAAAGCGCTTATTTATCGAATAACCTTTAGATCTTTGAAAAACTACCTGTGTTTGCATTCACAGAAATTTTTTTTTATCAATAACCTTTTAATCTAAATTATTCTATTTATATAAAACTGCCTTTGCTCATCAACGCCCTTGAATGTTCATTTTCTTTATATGTATACAGAGGAAATAGTGTGGAAGCAAGCTGGGAATTTATGTGTGTGTGTGTTTTTTTTTTTTTTTTTTTTGGGGGGGGGGGGCGCTACGTATTGTTACGCTTTTTCATATATACAACATTTTTTTAAATCAATTTCGTATTTTACTTTTCTCATGTTCACAAAATGTTTGCTACGCATTTTTTTAGCTTTTTCATATATATATAAATTTAATTTTTTCATTAATTTCGTATTTTCTTACTTTTTATGTTCACAAAAACTAGATAAACAAAGTTATATAGTGACATGAATGTACATATGAACACACAATTACTCTTTGTAGATCAGCATTTTTTTTTTCATCAATCTCGTAATTACTTATATTTATGTTCACAAAAATTAGATAAAAAAATGAGATATATAGTTACGTGAACGTACATATGAACACAATTACTCTTTGTAGATCAGCATTTTTTTCATCAATTTTGTATTTACTTATTTCTATGTTCAAAAAAATTAACTATTGTTACATGTATGTACATATGAACACACAATTAGTCTTTGTAGATAACTCAATTTTCACATTCACTGAAGGTCCTGGTAGAAAAATAAAATTCTACATTATTACGTATTCACTTTTTCGTATACATTACAGTTAATAAGAAAACCATTTGTAATATTATGAGACTTTTCACAACAAGTGATAATTAAAGATAATCTCTATTGCCACTGATAGAGAATAAAAAAAATGAATCCTTCATTGTTAAGCAATATAACGTCACATTAATATAAACAGAAATTAGAGACAAGAATTGATTTCTGTATTATTACGAATATATTTCATTTTTATTTATCTCTTGATCTCCTTCTTCCTTCAGTCTTTGTCGGAGTCTTCATCTCCTTCCGCCTAAGACGCCACTGGATGACGAAGAAACTGGCTCCAGAAGGCGAGGCATCTGCCACTGGAGACGAGGGCATTATCGGGCAGGAAGATGCCACGATCATTGAAGTCAAAGGGGGCACGGAGGAAGGAGGGGGAGGAGGAGGAGGGGGTGGAGGTGGGGTAGGGTATTCGTGCCCGGAGAAAGAAAAGCAAGTGGTCCTCGAAAGTCTCCATCTTCAGTTGCCTGGAATTCAGCAAACTGCGCCAAGTGAAGGTAAGAGAAACATTCAAGTATATTATATCTTGTAGATTGTTTATGTAGAATTTAGGTCAGTTGTATTAATACTGGTACCAAGATATGGCTTTAGAAGATGGAATATGATTGTTATTTATACACAATGAAAGTCAGGAGATAAATTGAGAATTCAGGTACATTATATCTTGTAGATTGTTTATGTAGAATTTTGGTCAGTTGCATTAAAACTGGTATCAAAATATGGCTTTAGAAGGTAGAATATGATTGTTATTTATGAAAAGATGAAGGTCAGGAGGTAAATTGAGAATTCAGAATGGCTTTAAAAGATAGAATATGATTGTTATTTATACACAATGAAGGTCAGGAGATAAATTGAGAATTCAGGTGCATTATGTTCTGTAGATTGTTTCTGTAGAATTTAGGCCAATTGTATTAAAACTGATATGAAGATGTGAACATAGAAAGGAAAATATGATTATTATTTAGACACAATGAAGGTGAGAGAAACGATATAATAAAATTTCATGTACATTACGTCTTGTAGATTGGTTCTAGAATTTAGGTTAAGTTTATTAAAATTTTATATCAAGAACTAGGCATAGAATGGAAAATATGATTATTATTTATAAACAATGAAGATAAGTGAAACAATACTAGGGATTAGGGTCATTGTGACACGTAGAAAGCTTCTGTTGAATTTAGGTCGATATCTGGATAGGGACATAGAATGGAAAATGTGATTATCAGTTATAGATGGATGCATTGGGGAATTCTATAAATGCTAATGACAGTAGAGAGAGAGAGAGAGAGAGAGAGAGAGAGAGAGAGAGAGAGAAACATAAGACACAATCTGATAAACTCACTGGCGGTCGATAGATAAATAACTCTTTGAAAAAAAAATATCAAAACTAAGATGTTGTTGTTTGAGATTAAGCTGGCCTTATGCAAGCCCAGGGCTCTTGCTCACAGAGCAACCCATAGAGTCAAAAACTAAGATTGTGTCGTATGATCTCACAGTTCCGAGTTTAAAATTCGTTAACTTCACCTCATCTTTTACCTTCACCCTCCTTCTATCATCTCTTTGCAGACAAGGGCTCGAACTCAAATCTGGTCAGGCAGCCGCTGAGCCAAGAGTCGTTAGCGAAAGCAGCAGCCCACCTCTTGGAAGGGAGGTCACTGGATGACCCCGTGGCGGCCAAAGATGACCTCCGTGCTTATGCTTACGAAGGGGAGGGGTCGTCAGCAGGCTCGCTCTCGTCTTCTCTGTCAGGTAATGATGAGAGAAGGTTAAAAATGCATTTTCAGTGCAGAAGAAAGCCATTTATTGCATTATCGTTAGAACAAATAAAAAGTGGACTACGTTTTTTCGTTAAAACCAAGAAAGTCTAAATATAAACAACCTAGACTCTAACTTATGAGGAAAATGAAACTATATAATGTGGGAGGGGTGATTCAGTAAATTTCTATCATGTGGCTTTATTTATGTCTGATGCCATTATTAAATTCGTTTTGATCAGTGAACAGACTCAATTAGTTTCGTAGTTGCAGGTTCACAAGCAGAAATGGGAATAAGGAAATGGTGTACCATATTTGGGTGATTGTATGTTCTAATACAAAAGTTTAATTATATATATATATATATATATATATATATATATATATATATATATATATATATATATATATATATATATATATGAATAACTTGATCACGAAGTATATAAAACGTGATGTTATGTATAAATAAAGGTTTTTGCCACGAAGGAAAAAATTAAAAAGCGAGATAGCCGACTACTTTCGGTCCTGTTCGGACCCTTTATCGAAGGCAAACTGATTTTACAGAGAACAGCATAGTTAAAAGAAGGCTTAATATCCAAAGTGACACTACAAGATTAGCAATAAGGGGGATTTTCACTCTACAGAAAGGAGGAGCCGCCTGAGGGTAGCCACACCTTGGAGGATACATGCAGTAAACAAGTTATTCTTCTACTGCGTGTGTCCTTCAAGGTGTGGCTACCCTCAGGCGGCTCCTCCTTTCTGTAGAGTGAAAATCCCCTTATTGCTAATCTTGTAGTGTCAGT
>NC_087201.1:165025099-165032599 GCF_015104395.2 Macrobrachium nipponense
TATAGGTACAAAAAATCAACACACAATCACGTGTGGAACAGAACTAAATTTCTTAACTCACGTCGTCAGGATCGAACCCAGGTTCTTAATTGCAAGGACGAGACCAGTGCTAACCACAGGTGTGTGGCCTGGTTGGCAGCGGTCTTGGCTTTCAATTGAGAGAGCTGGGTTCGATCCTGATGTGAGTAAAAATATTCATATATATATATATATATATATATATATATATATATATATATATATATATATATATATATATATATATATATATATATATATATATATACTATATATATATATATATAATATATATATATATCATATATATATATATATATATATATATATATATATATATATATATATATATATATATTATATATATATATATGTGTACATGGATACATACTTAAATACACACATACATATAAGTTACCCTAACAGCAAGTCTCCTTCTGACGTAAAATCCATTCAAGAGCAAAGGCCCTCAAAAAAATAGAACAATAAAAAGTCCTAAAACCTCTCAGCTCGTATTCCATGCACCATAAATGATCAGAATTGTCCATTACGTAAATTAATACAATATCCGGTTTATGAGAGGCTGGAATTTATGAATTTATGGTCTGCAGCCGTAACATACACACACTCAGAGAGAGAGGAGAGAGAGAGAGAGAGAGAGAGAGAGAGATAGAGAGAGGAGAGAGAGAGCAGAGACTCCAAATTCCGTTATTTCAGAGCATATTTAAAAGCTTCATGTCCGGCCATATAAAATCATGGATAGGCTTAAAATGTCTCTGGTTGACTGTAAATGACCTTCTGCTTTGCCAAAAAATAACTATAATAATAACGAATGTTGTTTAATACATTAGAACGTGGAGGGATATATATATATATATATATATATATATATATATATATATATATATATATATATATATATACACATACACAGACACACACACACAAACACACACACACACACACACACACACACACACATATATATATATATATATATATATATATATATATATATATATATATATATATATATATAAATATATATATATATATATATATATATATATATATATATTATATATATATATATATATACATATATACACTATTTATATATAAAGCACCAAATATACTATATACTCACTATACCACATGTTTCCAATACCACTAGTACTTCTGCATCCTGATCTCTGGTGACATCTGGACAAATGGTTGGTAACGGGAGCATTTGTGAGGCAAATGCGCCTTATAAATATTCCTGTCACCCACCACTTTTCTAAATGTCACCAGTGATCAGGTACACAGAAGTACTGGTATTCGAAATGAAAGGTTACAATATTTGTATAAACTTTTTGTGCCTGGGTTTTCTATCTACGTATGCACTGTTGGTATAGAGTAAAAGACATTCATGTGTATGTATGTATGTATGTATGTATGTATGTATGTATGAGTGTTCTAGGAATATAAGTATACGAATCTTACCCTAATCCTGGTAGGAAGATAGCTCTCCGTGAAGCCATCTCCTTTACTAGACCAGAACGGAAGACGTGTAATGATAAATAATTCATAATTTAAAACTGTTGCCAGTAAGGAGAGCAATTCTTAAAAAAACAGCAATTTCCTCTGTCTTGTGGTCATTAATATTATCCTGTATTCTCGAAACCCATAAGCTTGATGCTAGAAGATATTTTTTCTCTCATTCAATTGACTGTTGCGTCATTCGTAACACCTGTCAGAGATCTGTAATTTCAATATTCTAAGATAGACATATCTTGGTGTCTGTTTCTAATCGATTCACCTTTCCAGTGGCGAGTTAACCAGAGCTTTAGACTTAGAGGTAAAATTAGGTTTCTTTTGAAAAGATGAATCATTTTTGTCCCATACAAATTAATACTACTCGTATAAAGGGGAACCATGAATTTTATAAGGGTAAACTTGAGAAGCTACCACTATATTTTGTTTTAAATTTTTCGTTAAGAAAAAACATTCTAATAGCTTAGTCGCTTAGACCAATGAATAATAATAATAATAATAATAATAATAATAATAATAATAATAATAATAATAATAATAATAATAATAATAATGATAATAATAATAATAATAATAGGGAAAAACTCTCTATCACGAGAGTATATATAATGTTCTAAAGGGTCCACAATAATACAAAGGGTAGAAAGTCCGTGTATAATTTTGAAGACTTTAAAGAAAGCTTTCGAACCCTTCCCAGGAAAGGGTTCGAAAGCTTTCTTTAAAGTCTTCAAAATTATACACGGACTTTCTACCCTTTGTATTATTGTGGACCCTTTAGAACAGAATAATAATAATAATAATAATAATAATAATAATAATAATAATAATAATAATAATAATAATAATAATAATATAATACCATGACGTTGATTGACAAAATCAAGAAGAAAGTATCACTCATTGTCGTCGCAATACCATGGTACACCAAAGTAGAAGTGAAAGAAAGTGAAAAAATGGATAAGTATCAAGACCTGAAAATAGAAATAAGAAGGATATGGGATATGCCAGTGGAAATCGTACCCATAATCATATGGGGGCACTAGGCACGACTCCAAGATCCCTGAAAAGGAACCTGGAAAAACTAGATGTCGAAGTAGCTCCAGGACTCATGCAGAAGAGTGTAGAATTAGAAACAGCGCACATCGTAAGAAAGTGATGGATCCTAAGGAGGCAGGATGCAACCTCGAACCCCACGCTATATAAACCACCCAGTCGAATTGGAGGACTGTGATAGACAAGAAGGATAAAAAAAAAAAAAATCTTTTCAGATAAGCCTTTGAATCACTCGAAAAGCTTTGAATAAAAACGGAGAAAGCTCCATTGCAAAAAGCATAATGCGTTTGTATACTTCCAGTCCAAAGCTGCCACTTTCCAGGCAGAAGTTGTTAGGAAACTTTGCTCCATTTGGACACCCACCTACACACACACACACACACACACACACACACAGAGAGAGAGAGAGAGGAGAGATAGGAGAGAGGAAGAGCGAGAGAGAGAGAGAGGAGAGAGAGAGAGAGAGGAGAGAGAGAGAATTCCATTCCCGTCTTCATGGAAGCTCAAAGCGTTGCTGGAAACAGACCTGGAAGGAGGAGAGTGAAAAAGGGACTCAGGCGCTGGAAAGCATTGAATGCAGAGAACACTGAAGAAACAGCAAGGCAAAGGTTCCTTGGACGTTCTGGAAGTAAGAGAAAAATTGAGATCGAGAAACGATAGCGGGTCGATGTTCATTCTTACTGATTTTCGTCGACTGCCTCCTGTATTTTAGTCAAGATAAAATATGTGCGTTTGTTTAATATGTAATTTAGCCGAAGCTTAAATCAGATATTATAGGACCTATGATAACTGGAATACAAAAATCCCTCTGACGCAAAAATATATTTACAGAAATCTTACTATAATGGGCGTTATGTCTGTCCGTCCATCTGTCATTCAATCACGGCCAAACGGCTGGTCCGATGGGCATGAAACTTGGCGGGGTTAAAGTGGGGACCCCTAAGATGTTTTATAGTAGGATTTCATCCTACCTCCCTCCTCTTCCGAAGGGGTGGGGGAGAGAAGGGATTCCCTGAAAAGGAGCTGGTTATGCCCGTAGATTGCTAGTAATAATAATAATAATAATAATTAAAATTTCATTATTATTGATGTTGTTATAATAGTTATTTATACGTTTGCACCAAAGGTTCTTTTATTTTTGGTCCATCACAGTCCTCCAATTCGACTGGGTGGTATTTATAGTGTGGGGTTCCGGGTTGCATCCTGCCTCCTTAGGAGTCCATTACTTTTCTTACTGTGTGCGCTGCTTCTAGGAGCACACTCTTCTGCATGAGTCCTGGAGATACTTCAGGGATATTGGGATCGTGCCTAGCGTTCCTATGATTATGGGTACAATTTCCACTGGCATATCCCATATCCTTTTAATTTCTATTTCCAGGTCTTGTTACCTATCAATCTTTTCTCTCTCTTTCTCTTCTACTCTGGTGTCCCATGGTATTGCGAAATCAATGAGTGATACTTTCTTCTTGATTTGGTCAATCAACGTCACGTCTGGTCTATTTGCACGTATCACCCTATCTGTTCTGATACCATAGTCCCAGAGGATCTTTGCCTGATCGTTTTTCTATCACTCCTTCAGGTTGGTGCTCGTACACTTATTACTGCAAGGTAGCTGATGTTTCTTGCACAGGCTCCAGTGGAGTGCTTTTGCTACTGAATCATGTCTATTTTTTTTACTGTTTCTGTGCAAGTGCCGGACATGCGCTTGCTATGTGGTTTATGATTTCGTTTTTCACATTGCACTTCCTGCATACAGGTGAGATGTTATTTCCATCTATCGTTCTTTGAACATATCTGGTTCTTAGGGTCTGATCTTATGGCGCTTTTAGCATTCCTTCTGTTTCCTTCTTGAGCTCTCCCCTCTGTAGCCATTACCATGCTTCATCGCTGGCTAGTTCTTTAGTCTGTCTCATGTATTTTCCGTGCATTTGTTTGTTGTGCCAGTCCCGTGTTTGTCATTCTCCTGACTGTATATTTCTGGGTCTTCTTCTGCGTTTATCTGTCCGTCCCATGAACTCTTGAGCCAATCGTCATCACTGGTTTTCAGATTTTGCCCCAGTGCTCTGTTCTCGATGTTGACACAGTAATCTATGCTTAGTAGTCCCTCTCCCTCCTCCCTTTCGTGTTATACATAGGCTGTCTATATTTGTCGATGTTGCTGTTTTTGTGTACTGTCAGTGTTTCCTAGTTTTTTGGTCTATCTGCGGAGTTCTGCCTTCGTTTATGGTTTTCGTCATATTTCCGGCATATATTCTATCTGCGGAGTTTCTGACTTTGATTTCCGCCATACATTCTTTCCTGATCGTGTCCTTCATCTCTGGGTGTTTTATATCCTCTCCTTCTATTATTCACAAGAGCCCGTGCCTACATAAGACTAGCTGTCTCTATCATCATCATCTATATGAAATTGATGCTATTCCCATATGATAGCTTTTTCCCTTCAGTTCTTGTTACTTTGCCTTTTTGTATGTTGATCAAGGCATATTTTTCTATTCAAAACTCCATCCTGATCCCCAGATTATTATCATTATTATTTTTTTTTTATTATTATTATTATTTTTTTTTTTTTGCTTTATCACAGTCCTGCAATTCGAATGGGCGGTATTTATAGTGTGGGGTTCCGGGTTGCATCCTGTCTCCTTAGGAGTCCATCACTTTTCTTACTATGTGTGCCGTTTCTAGGATCACACTCTTTTGCATTAGTCCTGGAGCTAATTCAGCCTCTATTTTTTCCAGATTCCTTTTAAGGGATCTTGGGATCGTGCCTAGTGCTCCTATGATTATGGGTACAATTTCCACTGGCATATCCCATATCCTTCTTATTTTTATTTACAGGTCTTGATACTTATCCATTTTTTCCCTCTCTTTCTCTTCAACTCTGGTGTCCCATGGTATTGCGACATCAATGAGTGATATTTTCTTCTTGAATTTGTCAATCAACGTCACGTCTGGCCTGTTTGCACGTATCACCCTATCTGTTCTGATACCATAAGCAAAAATTCGGGTGTAGTATGGGTAGTCCTCTAAGCCCTGTTTTAGCCAATCTGTACATGGAATACTTTGAAACTACAGTAATAAATGCAATAAAACCCAAATACATGCTGTGGATGAGATACGTGGATGATATCCTAACAGGGATAAATAGGTGGGGTAATTTTAATGAATTCCTCTCAAATTAAACGCATTAGTGCCCAGCATCAAATTTAAAGTTGAATGGGAAAAAGACAACAAAATTCCTTTTCTTGATGTTTTAATAATAAAAGACACGACAGAATACAAATTTACCATATACAGAAAACCAACGTTCTCACTTTCATATATTCACTACTTTAGCTATCACGACATTACTATCAAGATAAGTGTAGCTAGCAACCTATTCTTAAGAGCCTTACGAATTTGTTCCCCAGATTTCCTGGAAAAAAATTTGAACTAATTCGCAAGCAACTTTCGTTTTTAAAAGTATCCTGACCATATAATTAAGAAAGCAATTCAAAAAGCAAACGTAATTTTCTACCGAACCCCTAAAGACAAGACCAGAGACACACCCAACAATAAAATAAAAATTCCTCACCTGGAGACGATTAAGAGAGTAACCACACCCTTGGGAAATCCAACCCTTTTGCATTTACCTACCCAAACACCTTAGCCAAATCCCTGATTAACGTCCAACAAAAGACATCTCCCAAGGACTCTGGGGTCTATGAGATCCCATGCCAGGACTGTGACCAATCTTACATCGGATTTACAGGTAAATCACTTCCCCAGAGATTAATACAACACAAACGGTCAGTTAGGTATGGACAACAGAACTCGGCTATTTTCAACCATATAAATGAACATAACCATAGAATAAACTGGAATTTGTCACGTGTAATTTATAGCAGCAACTGCCGGTACAAGAGTCAAATGATGGAATCAGCCTTAAAAAAAGAGAAGCAGGTAATGAACATTTCAAAAGGCGCGTGGATCTCAGATGTCGTCGACGAAGTTTTCATTCAACCAACGCTTAAGAAGATTAAAGGAAGATTATCAGCGGGGGTGACTTAAATTGGCTTACTTGTGGACGGATCTCTTGGTATAAATACCACCTTTTCTGTAAACTTTTCTCATTCATATACCTGAAGAGAGAGACAGCAGTCTCTGAAATATAGTACTTTTCTCTCTTCACTTTGTGTTTTTATGGGCTCCTTATACTAGAACATATATATATATATATATATATATATATATATATATAATATATATATATATATATATATATATATATATATATATATATATATATATATATATATATATATATATATATATATATATATATATATATATATATATATATATATATATATATATATATATATATATATATATATATATATATATATATATATATATATATATATATATATATATATATATATGTGTGTATTATGTATTTGCGTTATCACTGTATCACTGTGCAATACCACAATTACTGACGGGACATCATAAAAACTAGTTGGTACGTGGGGGAGATATTTATTCAGGAAAAGTTACAAGAGGTCTTGTAGGTAATTATATATATATATATATATAAATATATATATATATATATATATATATATATATATATATATATATTATATATATATATATAGACATATATATATATAATATATATAATATATATATATATTTTCTCATCTTAGTTGTAATATATATATATATAGATATATATATATATATATATATATATTATATATATATATATATATATATATATATATATATATATATATATATATATATAGATATATATATATATATATATATATATATATATATATATATATATAAACTAAGATGAGAATATTCAATGCAGTAGTACTACCAGTCCTGATGTATGGCTCGTCC
>NC_087201.1:165037599-165040099 GCF_015104395.2 Macrobrachium nipponense
TCTTCAAAATTATACACGGACTTTCTACCCTTTGTATTATTGTGGACCCTTTAGAACAGAATAATAATAATAATAATAATAATAATAATAATAATAATAATAATAATAATAATAATAATAATAATAATAATAAAAATAATAATACCATGACGTTGATTGACAAAATCAAGAAGAAAGTATCACTCATTGTCGTCGCAATACCATGGGACACCAAAGTAGAAGAGAAAGAAAGTGAAAAAAATGGATAAGTATCAAGACCTGAAAATAGAAATAAGAAGGATATGGGATATGCCAGTGGAAATCGTACCATAATCATAGGGGCACTAGGCACGACTCCAAGATCCCTGAAAAGGAACCTGGAAAAACTAGATGTCGAAGTAGCTCCAGGACTCATGCAGAAGAGTGTAGAATTAGAAACAGCGCACATCGTAAGAAAAGTGATGGATTCCTAAGGAGGCAGGATGCAACCTCGAACCCCACGCTATATAAACCACCCAGTCGAATTGGAGGACTGTGATAGACAAGAAGGATAAAAAAAAAAAAATCTTTTCAGATCAGCCTTTGAATCACTCGAAAAGCTTTGAATAAAACGGAGAAAGCTCCATGCAAAAAGCATAATGCGTTTGTATACTTCCAGTCCAAAGCTGCCACTTTCCAGGCAGAAGTTGTTATGAAACTTTGCTCCATTTGGACACCCACCTACACACACAACACACACACACACACACACACAGAGAGAGAGGAGAGAGAGAGAGAGAGAGAGAGAGAGAGAGAGAAGAGAATTCCATTCCCGTCTTCATGGAAGCTCAAAGCGTTGCTGGAAACAGACCTGAAGGAGAGTGAAAAAGGGACTCAGGCGCTGGAAAGCATTGAATGCAGAATACACTGAAGAAACAGCAAGGCAAAGGTTCCTTTGACGTTCTGGAAGTAAGAGAAAAATGAGATCGAGAAACGATAGCGGGTTGATGTTCTTTCTTACTGATTTTCGTCAACTGCCTCCTGTATTTTAGTCAAGACAAAATATGTGCATTTGTTTAATATGGTAATTTAGCCGAAGCTTAAATCAGATATTATAGGACCTATTGATAACTGGAATACAAAAATCCCTCTGACGCAAAATATATTTACAGAAATCTTACTATAATGGGCGTTATGTCTGTCCGTCCGTCTGTCATTCAATCACGGCAAAACAGCTGGTCCGATGGGCATGAACTTGGCAGGGTTATAGTGGGGACCCCTAAGATGGTTTATAGTAGGGTTTCATCCTACCTCCCTCCTCCTCCGAAGGGGTGGGGGTGAGAAGGGATTCCCTGAAACGGAGCTGGTTATGCCAGTAGATTGCTAGTAATAATAATAATAATAATAATATAACATTTTATTATTATTGAGTTGTTATAATAGTTACTTATACGTTTGCACCAAAGGTTCTTTTTATTTTTGGTCCATCACAGTCCTCCAATTCGACTGGGTGGTATTTATAGTGTGGGGTTCCTGGGTTGCATCCTGACTCCTTAGGAGTCCATTACTTTTCTTACTGTGTGCGCTGCTTCTAGGAGCACACTCTTCTGCATGAGTCCTGGAGATACTTCAGGGATATTGGGATCGTGCCTAGCGTTCCTATGATTATGGGTACAATTTCCACTGGCATATCCCATATCCTTTTAATTTCTATTTCCAGGTCTTGTTACCTATCAATCAAATTTCTCTCTCTTTCTCTTCTACTCTGGTGTCCCATGGTATTGCGAAATCAATGAGTGATACTTTCTTCTTGATTTGGTCAATCAACGTCACGTCTGGTCTATTTGCACGTATCACCCTATCTGTTCTGATACCATAGTCCCAGAGGATCTTTGCCTGATCGTTTTCTATCACTCCTTCAGGTTGGTGCTCGTACGACTTATTACTGCAAGGTAGCTGATGTTTCTTGCACAGGCTCCAGTGGAGTGCTTTTTTTTTTTGCTGAACTTGAATCATTCATATGTATTTTTTTTTTTAAGACTGTTTCTGTGCAAGTGCCGGACATGCGCTTGCTAGTGGTTTATGATTTCGTTTTCACATTGCACTTCCTGCATACAGGTGAGATGTTATTTCCATCTATCGGTCTTTGAACATATCTGGTTCTTAGGGTCTGATCTTATGGCGCTTTTAGCATTCCTTCTGTTTCCTTCTTGAGCTCTCCCCTCTGTAGCCATTACCATGCTTCATCGCTGGCTAGTTCTTTAGTCTGTCTCATGTATTTTCCGTGCATTTGTTTGTTGTGCCAGTCCGTTTGTCATTCTCCTGACTGTATATTTCTGGGTCTTCTTCTGCGTTTATCTGTCCGTCCCATGAACTCTTGAGCCAATCGTCATCACTGGTTTTCAGATTTTGCCCCAGTGCTCTGTTCTCGATGTTGACGCAGTAATCTATGCTTAGTAGTCCTCTCCTCCTCCCTTTCGTGTTATACATAGGCTGTCTATATTTGTCGATGTTGCTGTTTTTGTGTACTGTCATGTGTTTC